>NC_069503.1:1121786151-1122086151 GCF_027579735.1 Bombina bombina
GTGTATACAGAGCTTGATAAATATGCCCCTATATATATATACTGTATATATTCATGTGTTAATATATGTATATACAGAGCTTGATAAATATGCCCCTATATATATACTGTATATATTCATGTGTTAATATTATATGTATATACAGAGCTTGATAAATAGGCCCCTATAAATATACTGTATATATTCATGTGTTAATATTATATGTATATACAGAGCTTGATAAATATGCCCCTATATATATACTGTATATATTCATGTGTTAATATTATATGCATATACAGAGCTTGATAAATATGCCCCTATATATATATATACTGTATATATTTATGTGTTAATATTATATGTATATACAGAGCTTGATAAATATCTATATATATATATATATATATATATATATATATATATATATATATATATATATACTGTATATTTTCATGTGTTAATATTATATGTGTATACAGAGCTTGATAAATATGCCCCTATATATATATACTGTATATATTTATGTTTAAATCGTTTTTATTGGTATTTTAAATCAGAGAGAAGAAACAAAAACCATGGTTCATCATGTTACAATAATCATGTCTGGCCTATTAACAAAAGGTTTATAGACATATACAGAATGTGCAGGATAGCTTAAAAAACTCTTGATCTCTGCTAATGTCATATGATGTTGAAAGGATATCAATCAGAACAAGAACCTGAGGACCAGGCCCTGCTCCTATCTCTGTCCATATCATCAGTCTTAGGAAGCCAGATTTTGTCTCATTGCAGAGAAAAACAGAACAACCTGCAATTTAAACCATGTAACGATACTAGTGTATCAGAAGGCAAGTAGAGAAAAGAAAAGAAGAAAAAGAGAAGAAGAGAAATCGTAGGAAGTATATGAAGTGCCTAGCCGTTGTCGATGTGTGAGCTATGCGGACTACTCCTTGATTGGTTAGGCAAAGAAGACTAAAGTAAAGTAGGATGCCGAGGCCGCCCCCCCCAGTATTGAGGCCAGTTGATTCTAGTTTTGAGAATAACCTTATAATGTTTATGTGGCAGGGTTCCCATTAAGTGTCCAGTAGAACCAGACTCTCTCAAATTGTGTTTGAGAATCCAGGATTTTAGAGGCAGTTTCGTACATACGGTAAGTTAGTGCTATTTTGTTTTTAACTTCCTCCCATGGGGGAGCTTTAATTTTCCAGTACTTGGCTATGCTCATTCTAGTGACCGTGCAGGTGATCTTGATGAATGTGTTTATGTGTTTATTAAATCGGTGTAGCGGTACGTGTAGGAGGGCCTGTGCAGGTGTCAATTGAATCTGTTCTTCCAGCACTGATCCTAGGAGGGAAGACAACTGAGCCCATATCGGTTGTATAATGATGCAGTCCCACCACATATGTTGGTAGGAACCTATTTCCCCGCAACCCCTGTAGCAGAGTCTGTTGTTAGTGGGGGACATATGTTGGGTTTTAACTGGAGTTAGGTACCATCTGAACAATGTTTTGATTGTGTTTTCCCTGAGGTCTGCACTCAAGAGGCCTGAGCATGCTGAGTGAAAGATTCCATCCCACCATTTTTTATCTTTGGTCATGTGTAAATCCTCCTCCCATTTAATAATTATGTTGGGTTTAGTTTTACTATTTAATGATTGTATTTCCAAGTAAATATTGGATATCGCCTGTTTAGGTGTATGTGTGGTGCTCAGCAGTTTTTCTAGAACTGTGGGTAGGCTAGGACGGGGTTCCCTAATGTATTGTTGGATGATCGAGTTAACTTGGAGATAATGGAACCACTGCAACTTGATTGGGTCTATTTGTGCCTGTATTTGGGTGAAAGTCTTGGGTGTCTTCCCTTCCATCCAATTCGCCACTCTGTACAAACCCTTGTTAGCCCATTTGTCAGTTAAAGTCTGAATATCTCTTGGGATAAGATACCTGATTGGGCACTGTAATGAATGGTGAGGTAGTAATTTCTGTTGTTTGGCCAGTAGAGACCATAAGTGAGTGGTATTGTCTAGAATGTGGGAACGAGTATTGTTGGATGAACCCTCTGTAGTGTATTTGCTCCACAGAATGTCGTCTGTATGGGTGGACCCCCTTATGTCAGCTTCTAATGATGTCCATAGGACTCCCTTCCATCCTCCTCCCATTAGTGTAGTTTGAGATAATCTTGCTGCTCTATAATATTCTAACAGGTTAGGGGCTCCCACTCCTCCCAGGGTCCTGTGTTGTGTGATAAGTGTAGAAGAGATTCTGGCCATTTTTTTCCCCCTAATAAATGCGACTAGTTCTGACTGCAGTGATTTCAGCTCAGCTGTCGGGACTTCTATCGGGAGCGTCCGGAATAAATATAGTAGACGGGGTAAGATAGTCATTTTAACCGCCGAAAGCCTACCCATCCATGAGAAAGTGTGTGTTTTCCACTTGTGTATGTTTTTCCTGATCTCTTTATACATGGGTTCATAATTGTATTTGTGTAGCTGATTAGTTTGGGTGGTCAGGTGTATCCCTAAGTATTTGAGGGAATGTGTCGCCCATTTTAAGTCAAAGTTGGTTTCTATGAGTTTCCTAGTGTGATGTGGGAGGCCTAATGACAATGCTTCGCATTTGTCAAGGTTGATTTTGTACCCCGAGATTTGGGAAAATTGGTTCAAGAGCTTATACAGATTAGGCAATGAAATAAGGGGTTTAGTTAGGGTCAGGAGGATGTCATCTGCAAAAAGTGTTAATTTGTATTCATGGTCTTTAATCATAATTCCTGAAATATCTTGGGACTGTCTAATTTTGGCAGCTAGGGGTTCTATGCAGAGTGCAAAGATTAGGGGGGATAACGGGCACCCCTGTCTTGTTCCGTTAAGTATAGGAAAGCATTTGGATTTATAGCCAGATACAGAAACCTGGGCCGAGGGGGTTGAGTATATCCTATTTAATGCTTTGATAAAAGCTCCTCCAAATCCCATCCGGGCTAAAACCGCCCTCATGTAGTCCCAGTCAATTCTGTCGAATGCCTTCTCCGCATCCAATGACAGGAGCAGAGAAGGCAATCGTACTTTCCCCACATAATCTATAATGCTCACCATCCTGCGCACATTATCTGGCGCTTCTCTATTTTTGACAAATCCTACCTGGTCCATATGAATCAGACCAGGGAGGATATGCTTCAGCCGATTGGCCAGAATTTTTGTTAGGATTTTTAGATCTTGATTGATAAGTGAGATGGGGCGGTAACTGGAACAAAGTTTATGGTTCTTACCAGGTTTGGGAATTACTATGATTCTCGCTTGTAAAAGGTCGCTTGGGATATTGCGGCCTTCTAATATGTAGTTACAAAAGTCGGTTAGGTGGGGTATTAGTATATCTTTAAAAGTTTTGTAGTATTCACTGGCGAACCCGTCGGGCCCTGCTGCTTTTCCTGACTTAAGATCCTTTATGACCCCCGCCACTTCTACTCTCGTGATTGGTACATTAAGACTATCGCTTTCTTCCTCTGATAAAGAGCTTAATTCTGTCTCTTCTAAGAATAATGTGGTTTGCGATGTGATCTGTTGTGTGTGTGTCACTTTGTTACCATCGTAGAGTTTTCCATAAAAGTCTGCAAAGGCATCTACAATGTGTTGGGGGTGGGAGACTGATGTTCCATTGGGGAGCAAGATTGAGCTAATGTTAGATGCCCTACATCGCTCTCTTAATTTGTGGGCCAGGAATTTATCCGGTTTGTTTGCATAAATATAATATTGGGTGTTGAGCTTCTGAATTGCTCTAATTGATTGCTTGTTTAAAAGATTGGCTAAATAGGACCTTTTAGTTTCCAATGTAGAGAGTATGTCTTTTCTATGTGTTAGTCTGTGGCGGGTCTCCAGAGTTTGTATTTCTGTGTGTAACTGTGATAATAGTGATTTGTATTGGCTGTTTCGTATTGTTTTCTCCCTTATAAGTAGGCCCCGGATATATGTCTTATGTGCCGCCCAGGGGGAAATAGGATTTAATGTAGAGCCTCTGTTAGTGTCCCAGAATTCGGTGAATGCGTGGGTGAGCTTTTCTTTGAATATTGGATCTTTGAAATGTGAGGGGTCACAGGTCCAAGTTCTGGCTCTATGTGTGTCTATTAGTCCTTTTAACTGAATCGTAAGGATAGAGTGATCAGACCAGACACAAGGATGGATTGTCGATGTCTGGAGTAAAGGCTGAAGAATTTGGCTGGTGAAAATATAATCAATTCTCGTGTAACTTTTGTGGGCTGATGAATAGAAGGTAGGGTCTGTTGTGTGACCGTACAGAGTAACCCATGAGTCAAGGAGTGCATGTGGGGATAAGTGTTCCCGAATAGCGTTGACTATTCTATTGTGCCTGAGTTGTTTAGGTGTGAGTTTAGTGATGCCCTCTATGTGTTTGGACATGTTGATATTAAAATCTCCTGCTAAAATAATCTTATGTTGCGACCAATTGGTTAGTAAAGTGGAAATGTTCTGAAAAAAAGGGTGCTGGTTTTCATTGGGGGCGTATATATTGCATAAAATGATATGTGAATCAAGCAGACGGCCAGTAACAATGAGATATCTCCCTTCTTTATCCGCTATGGTAGATTCGTGTTCGAAAGGTAGGCCCGAGTGGATCAAGATTGATACCCCCCTTCTTTTGGAGTCTGTGGTGGCATGGTAATGTTGTGTAAAATGTTTAGCCCAATATTTAGGGATGATAGTCTGTGTAAAGTGTGTTTCCTGGAGGAAAATAACATTAGCTCCTATATGTTGGTACTGTGACATTGCTGTGCGACGTTTAATATTGGTATTTAATCCTCTCACATTATGAGAGATAAGGTGTATCTGAGGGGTCATAACAGTGTTAAGATAGGGAATCTTAGCAATAGTAAAATAGCTCTAGAGCTGTGTGATACATACTGACTGGGGTGATTCGGCTTGTCCATTGGTTGCCTGAGTGTGAAGGTTACTAAGTCAGGGAGGAAGGTGGTCCCGGCATCCTTGAAAGAAGTAAGAAATAGAGTAAGAAACAAAAAACAATAAGAGAAAACATTTACATAACGGTGCAACTGCAGCCCATCTTGTGGGTGAACATACAACAAAAACAGTAACATTACCGTATCAGGATTAGAGCTGCTATTATCTCATTAGAAGAAATCAATTTAAAAAAGTCAGCAACAATTAAACTTAACATATTTGGTGAACAGATATGATATTATGTGAAGATTAGCATGTGAACAGCTACATTTTCCAGTGTAGGGAGGGAGGGAGGGGTGGACAAAGCCAGCCCATCTCCACATGAGGGCATGAGGAGGGTTGTTTCTATAGTAGGTCCTGTAATAGTAGAGTGTAAGTTCTTTGCAAGGACCTGTTAGGTCAAGAAGTAAGGGACTTCGAGTCCTGTAGAGATTGTTGAGTAACATCAAAAGTGATCAATTTCTCTTGTAAGGATTCATTTCTTGGTACCCTTGCGAGTCACCTTTGTCCATCTATTTTGTCTGATAAGGGTAGATTGAGATTGCGGTGGGTCCTCAGAAGGTATGAGTGGAGTGTCAATACCCAAAAGTTTGCATGTTGGACCTATTTCTTCCTGTTCTCGAACTGTATAGGTCTTGTTGTCCTTGAGGATATATAGGGCAAAGGGGAATCCCCATTTGTACTTTATTTGGAGTTTCCTCAAGAGAGTAGTTAGAGGTCGTAGAGAGCTTCTTTGTTGAAGTGTCCGAATGCTAAGGTCTTGAAAGAACTGAATAACAGTTCCTTGAAACTTGTAGGTCGGCTTGGTTCTAGAGGCCTGGAGGATTTTCTCCTTGTCTTGGAAAAAGGAGAGTTTAACAATGACATCTCTTGGGGGAGCATCTCCTTTAGGTTTCGCTTTAAGCGCTCTATGCGCTCTTTCTATCCCAAATTCAGAATCCTCCGGGTCACTTGTGATGCCACGGAAGAGTTGTTGTAAGTATGTGTGGAGGTCTGAGTTAGCAATGGTTTCTGGGACCCCCTTCAATCTTATATTATTTCTGCGTGATCTGTTTTCAAGATCGTCGACCTTGTCCTGTAGATCTGCAATGGCTTGTTGTTGAATTTGAATGGTTTGAGAGGCCTCCGCTATTTCATCGGTAACTGTGTCCTTGTGTTCTTCCAGTATGTCGAGTCTGCCTCCCAGGTCGGCCATATCTGATCGAATATCAGAGAGGCTCGCGGTGACTGCATTGTGCATGTTGTCGATCTTTTCCCAGAGTCTATCAAAGTTGCTGGTAATATCATGTTTTGAGACCAAGTCTCTTAGATCGGCTTTTGTAACAGGGGTCATATCCTCCCCAGAGGTGTGGGGTGTGGTGGCTGATTCTGAATCACTTCCCGCATCCATTGCTACCAGTTCTGTATTTTTATTGAATTTGGAAGGTTTAAAGAAAGTGTTCACAGTGGCAGACTTGTTAGGTTTCTCTCCCTTAGTTAGCCTTCTGGATGACATGCTAGGAGAGCAGAAAATCCTCAAGGAGTTGGATCTTTGACACAGCTGGGTCAGGGGAGTATATGTGGTTGCAGTTTGTGGTGTAGCCCTTTAATGTAGATAAACTAATGGCATCTATAGTGTAGAAGCTGGGGGAGAGGGGAATGTATTGTTAGATGAGTATTAGTCCCAAGGTAGACAGGGTGACCCCTCTCTGAATCAAGAGGTCTCTATGTAAGCTGTATTAGGGAGAGAAGGTAGTGCCCATAGATAATGTTGAAAAATCTTTGAGGCTATATAAAAGAGGCATTAACCAGTTGCTAGATCCTGTGAGAGAAAAAAGCTTCTATCTCCCTTTTTGTTGCTGGATGTGGGTACACCTAAGTGGATCGTATCCCCTTCTTATTTTATTGTGGATTCTTTTCTCTGAGGCTCACTCTATTATAGATTTCTTCCCCTTCTCACACATACCTCATAAAAACTGCATACTTTTATCTCTCTTTCCCCTCTCCTTATGACATATAATGTGGTTTTAAGTGCTGCTGCTAATTCACTGCCCCCATATATTTAGAGCACATCTGTTAACGTTCATTCATGGTGGAATCTCGCCTACTTATGGCTGGTATATCCTCTAGGGATTCTCATTCCCAGCTATAGATTTGCTCCCCTGTGAAGTACCGGCCCGTTACTTTTGTCCGCTTCCGCGGCCTACCTGCGTGTCATCGTGTAGCCGGGAGAGAGCCGAGGAAGGAGTCATGCGTGTATTGCCGTCACCGGGAGGTAAACTGTGTCTTTGGGCTTCAGTCCGGTGTGGCGGTATATTAGGCTGTCCCGGTGTGACTGCTATGAGTACATAGCGCTTCTCCCGGTAGTCAGGGCCTTAGAACTTTTGGCGCGAGTCCTCTAGTCTGGGTAAGGAGGTGTTTCTAATAGCTGCAACTGGAGGTAAAAGGCATGGGAAAAAAAGATTTTTTTGTTAGCGTAGATTCAGCCTTCACATAACTGCCTTGAGGCGTAAGTTTTGTCCCGGCAAGATGTTTTTGTTGCCAACTTTAGTTAGATGCAGCGTGGAGCTCAGAGATTACACGTCCATCTCTAAGCTCAGTCAGGCTCCGCCCCCTACTGTATATATTTATGTGTTAATATTATATGTATATACAGAGCTTGATAAATATGCCCCTTATATATACTGTATATATTCATGTGTTAATATTATATGTATATACAGAGCTTGATAAATAGGCCCCTATATATATATACTGTATATATTCATGTGTTAATATATGTATATACAGAGCTTGATAAATATGCCCCTATATATATACTGTATATATTCATGTGTTAATATTATATGTATATACAGAGCTTGATAAATAGGCCCCTATATATATATACAGTATATATTCATGTGTTAATATTATATGTAAATACAGAGCTTGATAAATAGGCCCCTATATATATACTGTATATATTCATGTGTTAATATATGTATATACAGAGCTTGATAAATATGCCCCTATATATATACTGTATATATTCATGTGTTAATATTATATGTATATACAGAGCTTGATAAATATGCCCCTATATATATGCTGTATATATTCATGTGTTAATATATGTATATACAGGGCTTGATAAATAGGCCCCTATATATATATATATACTGTATATATTCATGTGTTAATATATGTATATACAGAGCTTGATAAATATGCCCCTATATATATATACTGTATATATTCATGTGTTAATATTATATGTATATACAGAGCTTGATAAATAGGCCCCTATATATATACTGTATATATTCATGTGTTAATATTATATGTATATACAGAGCTTGATAAATATGCCCCTATATATATATACTGTATATATTCATGTGTTAATATTATATGTATATACAGAGCTTGATAAATATGCCCCTATATATATACTGTATATATTCATGTGTTAATATTATATGTATATACATAGCTTGATAAATAAGTCCCTATATATATATATACTGTATATGTTCATGTGTTAATATTATATGTATATACAGAGCTTGATAAATATGCCCCTATATATACTGTATATATTCATGTGTTAATATTATATGTATATACAGAGCTTGATAAATATGCCCCTATATATATACTGTATATATTCATGTGTTAATATATGTATATACAGGGCTTGATAAATATGCCCCTACATATATACTGTATATATTCATGTGTTAATATTATATGTATATACAGAGCTTGATAAATAGGCCCCTATATATATACTGTATATATTCATGTGTTAATATTATATGTATATACAGAGCTTGATAAATATGCCCCTATATATATATATATATATATATATATATATATACTGTATATATTCATGTGTTAATATTATATGTATATACAGAGCTTGATAAATATGCTCCTATATATATATACTGTATATATTCATGTGTTAATATTATATGTATATACAGAGCTTGATAAATATGCCCCAATGGTGTTATAATTTCACCTTAGAATAGAGAACTTTTTAAATCTTAAATCTCTTTCCAATATATTTTCCCACTTTTTTTTCAAGCACACACAATGGATTCTTTCTCTTTCCAGTATACATTTTAAAAGACCAACAAGAATTCTAAAAATTCTAGGGAGAAAGTAAAATAAGAATAAAAATAAAATAAATAACTATTATAAAACAAACGTATATCAATGACTAAACTGGAAACTGAGACTTTGCATTACTATAATAAAATATACTATAACTGAATATATATCTTAAAGGGACATAAAACCCCACATTGTTATTTCATGATTTAGACAGACCATACAATTTTAAATAACTTTCCAATTTACTTCTATTATTTAATTTGCTTCCTTCTCTTGTTATCCTTTGCTGAAATCGTTATCTAGGAAAGTTCAGAAGCAGCAAAGAACCTAGGTTTTAGCTGCTGATTGGTGGCTGCATATATATATAGATTGTCATTGGCTCCCCCATGGGTTCAGTTAGAAACCAGTAGTGCATTGCTGCTCCTTCAACAAATGATATTAAGAGAATGAAGCACATTTGATAATAGAAGTAAACTGGAAAGTTGTATAAAATTGTATGTACTGCCTAAATCATGTAAGGACATTTTTGGGTTTCATGCCCCTTTAACCTGCTTGATACATTGACATGGGTGTAAACATGAAATTTGAAATGTCATTAGAATATTTGTGCAAAGTTCTTTTATTTACAACTATACATCTTTAAAAATTCTAACTAACACTAACTCTTCTTTTGCAAGCAAACGGTTAATAATACAGTGGTAGGCTGTGCATATTCACATCTTATGCTCATAAGTGTTCAGAAGAGGCAATGGGGACGATTTATTAAGAGTCGGACGGACATGATCCACTGTAGCGATCATGTCCGCCCGACATCGCTGAATGCCAACAGCATTTTACATTGCACAAGCAGTTATGGTGAACTGCTTGTGCAATGCCGCCCCCTGCAGATTAGCAGGGGGTGTCAATCAACCTGATCCTATGTGATCGGGCTAAATGCTGTACTGCACCTCAGAGGTGGCGTACCAGTTAAGGAGCAGCGGTCTTTAGACAGTTGCTTCTTAACTCTTGTTTCCGGTGAGTCTGAAGGCTCTCACGGAAGCAGAAGTATCTGGCCACATTCGGGGCATGATAAATCGGCCCCATAGTGTGTTACATTCTGTGCACAAGCATGCAAATTAAAGGACCACTAAATACAGTATAAGAATAATTGATACATATAAACTAATAAGACAGTGCTATATGACTTACTTTTAATTCGAAATGAGCAGTAGAATATTTTTTGACAAATGTTATAGTTAATTAAATTTACCCTCCCCCTTGTATCATATGACAGCCATCAACCAAATCACAACATGCATATATGTATGTAATGTTACCTTTTGCCCATGCTCTGTAGGAACTGGTGCCTCATAATGTGTACCAATAAAAGGCAATATTTTTAAAAATCTTTTTTTACTTTAATTGCCCCAGCAGATCCCCTAACACGTGGTGGAGCAGGGACATCCAGAGTACTGTCAGCTGGGGAATGTGTCAGCCTGTTCTATTTGCACCATTTCATCCTTGGTGCCAACCTACTTGTGAGTTGACATTAATTGTGCAGTCACATTTATCTGTAGAAAGACAAGATCACGCTATATGGTGCCCCTATGTACTTCATGTTTTCTAGAATTGATGACGTTGTGGAGACCGGCGTGCATTTCGCTGGGGACTGTGAGTGCCAGACTGTCTTATTAGTACCCGTCTACCCTTTGGTGCCATCACACTTGTGTAGTGTATCTACATTCATTTCTAACAATGCAAGACTTTGCTATGCGGCACCCCTTTGCTTCCCATGTTTTATAAAAGAATGGACATGTTTTGATAATTTAAGAATTTTTTTTTTTTTTTTATTGCATTCTTTATCTGAATAATGCAACGTTATGTTTTACTCTAGCGGCCTTTTAACCACAACAGCTAACCGTTTACATGGTAACTTATAGTCAAAATTTTATTTACTAGATGACAAAATGTATATTAGTTGAACCAGAAGAACAAAAGCCAAACATTAGGAACATGACAAAAGTTTTGTTTCATTTTATACTTAGGGCTTATTCATAGACATATTTGCAAATAGAAATGATTGTGCACCTGAAAATTTACTTGAATATAATTTAAATTCTGTATTTTTCCTATTATTAGTATATTCAATAGACAGTAACAATAAAAAATATTTCAGATGAATCATTTGTTAAGGAAATGCATTTTCTCTTATTTTGTCAAAGATTACATTTATAAGATCGTTCGATTCAGCCAGTGTCAGTTAACAAAATTCAGCAGGACAGCAGCTTAGACATATATAGAGTTAAAATAGTATCTAGTACAGCTGCTACAAGCCAGAAGCAGGACAAAGTTTGAGGGGGGAGGTTTGTATTTTTTTTATAGGAGATCAGGATTGTCAAAAACAAATGTGAAACTTACCTTCATATTGGTGGACATATGAATTAGCTGGAGATTTGTGAGATTCGGTGCATGCTTGCATGAGCGAGCCTGCAGCCGATAGTTAAGAAGCAGCGGTTATCAGACAACTGCTTCTTAACCTATAAGTCAACTCTGAGTTGGTGGATTGCAATCACCCAGGAGAAGTCCAACTGGGGATATTGACAGCTCAGGATCACTTGCGATTGGCCACTAGTGAACAGGGGGCAGCATTGCACAAGTAGCAGCCTGCTGCCTGCTGGTCTCGATTATGGGCGGACAGGTTCACTGAAAGGACAGGTTCACTGAAGCAAACCAGGTTGGTAAGGTGCTTGCTAAATCTCCCCCTTAAAGAGATAGTCTAGTCAAAATTAAACTTTCATAATTCGGATAGAACATGCATTTTTAAGCAACTTTCTAATTTACTACTATTATAAGTTTTCCTTTGTTCCTCTTGGTATCTTTATTTGAAAAAGCAAGGATCTAAGCTTAGGAGCTGGCCCATTTTTGGATCAGTGCTTGGATAGCGCTTGGTGATTGGTGGATACATTTAGACAGCAATCAGCAAGCGCTACCCAGGTGCCTTTCTAACCTTTAGGGGCATATTTATCTAAAGACCACTGCTCCATAACCTGCCCGCCTGCCCTGAGGCTGCGGACAGAAATCACAGAAATCAACCCGATCGAATACGATCAGGTTGATTGACACCCCCTGCTAACGGCCGATTGACTGCAAATCTGCAGGGGGCGGCATTGCACCAGCAGTTCACAAGAACTGCTGGTGTAATGATAAATGCAGAGAGTGTATGCTGTTGGCATTTATCGATGTGCAGCGGACATGATCCGCAATATCGGATCATGTCCGCTTGCACAATCATAAATATGCCCCTTAGAGTAGTTTTAACCACATGCATGAATTAACAAACTTTTTCTGCCTTGTGCATTTGTTTGCTATTTTACTTGTTAAACATGTGGCTTGTGAATTTGTTGCCTTCCACTGCCACTTGTCTTTAAGAGCTCTTCTTGCATGCACTCCATGGGGCCGAATCATGTCCGCCCGACATCGCTAAATGCCGACAGCTTACGCTGTTGGCATTTAACATTGCACAAGCAGTTCTGTTGAACTGCTTGTGCAATACCGCCCCCTGCAGATTCAGGGTCAATCAGCCGCTAGCATGGGGTGTCAATCAACCCAATCGGATCGGGTTGATTGCTGTCCGCTGCCTCAGAGGCAGCGGACAAGTTAAAGAGCAGCGATCTTAAGACCGATTCTTCTTAACTGCTGTTTCCGAAGGCCCTTGCTAAATCGTCCCATATGGCTTGTCTCACTAGCAATAGGATTAATAAAAGATCTGCTGCATGAGTGCACGAGTTTATTGCTAAAATGTGTGTCCATAAGCGGCACGTAACATGCAGATGTTTATACTTATTAAAAAAAAATGCAAAAAACACTAAATTCACTGATATAACAAATATTTCAAAAATTCAAAAATGCGCGTAAGAACATAAACATTTGTATTTGTGCAAGAAAACCCCATAAAAGCTTTAATTTCTTATTGATTCAGATTTTTTAGGGGGAGACAGTATTTTATATATAAAATGAGTGAAATTGTTCCTTTTTTGCTTCAGTTACATGAAATTGTTGCTGTGCTTTTATAGTGTGATTCGGATTTATGTGACCAAGACACTTTTCTACAACACTTCTCTTGTGGTTTTTGAATATCAATTCCAGACAGTGCGACATTTAAAGGTATAAAAAATGTCAGCCTTGCATTGTTTCTTGAGACAATTACTGTGTCTAACCTGTATGCAACAACTAAGCACTGCATTCTCCGCATCTACAACAGCTATGCTTCTATTGCTATACGTACAGTGTTGTGTCAGGCTGTTCTGGGGCCCCTAGGCAGCTGCCCAGTTCGCCCGGCCCTAGTGAGAACACGTGTATTATATTTAAATAGTGGATGCCGGTATTTCACGCATATTCGTGACTGCACTTTCTTTTCAATAACATATATTTACCCAACTGGACATTTTTCTTGAAAGTACAAACTCCTAAGCTAAAATAGTGCAATTACAGCTTAACACAGTTTATCAAGCACTTCAGTAAAAATTCCCTCCTCCTCCTAGCCGCATATAAATGCTTATCTGTCATTTTGTCTATCCTACTAAGCAAGCGCACACCTACATATAACACCTTCTCTACTTAAACAGCTGTTCAAATACTAATGTGACATATGGTCTTCCTTAAATGTAACTTTGCCTTCACTAAAGTATTCAGACCATTTGTGTAATAATGTTTGCATTTTACTTTGTCATAATCTGCTTAAAAGCAAATGTCCTGTAATTCTATTGCAAGCACAGAGCAGCTGCAAAATAGATCTTGATATGATTGCATATACTATAACCATAGACAAATCATTTAACATCACAGTATGTATATGTATATATATATATATATATATATATATATATATATATATATATAGTAATGTACAATTGATTCAGAAGCCATCTGAAAAAGAATCCTTTCCTATAGAACTTTTTTCTGTATTTTTCTCAAGTTTTATATTGTGTCAAAATTGAGAAAGACTGATATTATTGTACATATGGGGGCTGATTTATCATGTGTCAAGCAGACATGATGTGCTATAGCGGATCATGTCCGCCCGACATCGATAAATGATGACAGCATACGCTGTCGGCATTTATCATTGCACAAGCATTTCATGTGAAATGCTTGTGCAATACCACCACCTGCACATTTGTGGCCAATCAGCTGCTAGTAGGGGTGTCAATAATCCTGATCGTATCCGATCTGGATGATTGCTGTCCGACACCTCAGAAGTGGCGGACGAGTTAAGGAGCAGCACGTTTTAGTGTAACCTGAAACTACGGGGGTAGATTGCAGCATCCGCTGCTTGATAAATCTACCCCATGGTGTAATGCTTTATGGAAACTGTAGGAACGTCAGTTACATTTAAAACCTTTTCTGTATCACAAAACATTAAGGGCCCAATAATAAAAGCTTTGCTGGGCTAGACATCAACAATCACAGGGGCTTCACTTACACCTAGATTACGAGTTTTGCGTTATGAGTCGTTGTGGACCATAATGCATAATTTTCCCTAACGCAGCCATTACAAGTCTTGTCGTTATAGGTGTACCGCAAGCCTTTTAGCCTGTAATGCAACGTCAGTACCGCACTCCTAAAAATTACGTTTTTTATTGGGATTCCCACATCCGCCGGTATTACGAGTTTTGCGTTCTGGCTAAAAAGCGGGTGTTACAGCCTAAAACAACAAGATCTGTAACGCCATCTAAAGTCAGTAGTTATGAGTGTTACGCTACAAATCTGTAACATAAAACTCATAACTAAGTGTTAAAAAGTACACTAACACCCATAAACTACCTATTAACCCCTAAACTGAGGCACTCCCACATCGCAAACACTATATTAAATTTATTAACGCCTAATCTGACGCTTCCAATATTGCCGCGACTTTAAAAAAATATTAACCCCTATTCCGCCGCTCCCCGACATCCTCACCAATATACTATCGTTGCTAACCCGTAATCCGCCACCCTCCCACATCGCAAACGCTATTTAAATATTATTAGCCCCTAATCTGCCGTCCGCCCACATCGCCCCCACTATAATAAAGTTATTAAAGGGCCATATAAGCATTCAGTAGACACAACTGGAATATTCCACTCACAGCTCTGTGAAACATGATCCTGAGATGTTTTACAGAGCTGTGTGTGAATATATTCAGAGGGCCGTAGTGATGACAAAGAGGGAGTCAGATATATGCACAGTTGTACTGTTTTTTTTTATATGGGCAGATGTATTTTACATGTATATCAGCTGAGCCTGAGAGATGTAGAGCATTTAATTGTAACACTAACAAACTGCACATGAGCTAAATCACAGGGATTCTACCCCAGCAGTGTCTCAGTTTTATCTGCACTTCGGCAACATCCAGAGCTCCGCCCCCAGCTACTCCCACTCTCCTGCCTCCTCATAAATATTTATATTGTAGCTGTAAAGCTGGGGGCGGAGCTCTGGATGTTGCCGTGGTGCAGATAAAACTGAGACACTGCTGGGGTAGAATCCCTGTGATTTAGCTCATGTGCAGTTTGTTAGTGTTACAATTAAATGCTCTACATCTCTCAGGCTCAGCTGATATACATGTAAAATACATCTGCCCATATAAAAAAACTGTGCAACTGTGCATATATCTGACTCCCTCTTTGTCATCACTACGGCACTCTGAATATTCTCACTCACAGCTCTGTGAAACATCTCAGGGTCATGTTTCACAGAGCTGTGAGTGGAATATTCCAGTTGTGTCTACTGAATGCTTACCGGGAGGAGAGAGGGGGGAGTGAGATTGTGCCCAGCCAGTGTAAACAGTCAGGAAGAAACGGCTGAGAGAGGTGAGGGGATTTGTGACAGGCTTATCTATTACACAGACAGCCCCAGCATGGGGGCTGGCTGTAAAGGACACTAGATAGGGAGTGTAGAAAAAGCCTTGCGCTAAAGCTAGTGGAGATTACGTTTGTATTCTCATGCACTGAGAGGATTAGAAACTTTATAATCATTTTTAGGAGAGTTAGCAGCAAAATTGCTAACACATGTCAATTATAAACTTTATCTTCTTTTGGTGCTTAATTTAAATAGCCTATATTTTTTGAGTGTATAATGGCCCTTTAAGCCCTACACCGCCGCAACTATAATAAACCTATTAAACCCTAAACCACAAGCCCCACACAACAAAGTATACTAAACTAAACTATTAACCCCTAAACCGAAAGCCCCCCACATCAAAATAAACTAAATTAAACTATTTACCCCTAAACCTAACAACCTCCTAACTTTATATTAAAATTACAATTTCCCTATCTTAAATTAAATTAAAACTTACCGGTTAAAAAAACTAAGTTTAAACTACCAATTAAACTAATATCATAATTAAACTAAAATTAAACTAACCACCAATAAAATTAAACTAAACTACACATTAAAAAAAAACCTAACACTTCTCTAAAAATAACAAAGTATCTAAATACAAAAACAAAAAAAATACAAAGTTACAAAAAATAACAAACACTAAATTACGGAAATCAACAAACAAAATTATCCACAATAAAAAAGAATTACACCTAATCTAATAGCACTATCAAAATAAAAAATCCCACCCAAAATAAAAAACCCTAGCCTACAATAAACTACCAATGGCCCTTAAAAAGGCCTTTTGTAGGGCATTTCCCTAAGTTAAACAGCTCTTTTGCTACAAAAAAACACCCCCTAAAAATATACATTACACAAAATAACAAACAAATTATCAAAAATAAATAAAATATTCCTATTCTAATACCCTATTGGCTGTTCAAATCAGCCAATAGGATTTAAGCAGCTATCATTCTATTGGCTGATTCATCATCCAATAGAATTAGAGCTGCTTAAATCATATTGGCTGATTTGAACAGCCAATAGGATTTTAGCAGCTCTAATGCCTATTGGCTGATTCAAATTTTTCAGGCAACAGGAATGCAAGGGACGCCATCTTGGATCGTGTCCCTTGCATTGAAGATTCAGTGTATGGCGGCGACCGTATGAAGAGGATGCTCCGCGCCTCCGGGATCAAGATAGAAGATGCCGCCTTGATGAAGATTGAAGAGGCCGTCTGGATAAAGACTTCTCGTCGACTGGATCAGGACTTCGCCGGCACTATGAAGATTGAAGAGGCCGCCTGGATGAAGACTTCTCGCCGCCTGGATCAGGACTTCAACTCCGGGATGAAGATCGTTCAAGCGAGACTTCAAAAACTAAAACTGTAAGTGGATCGTTGGGGGTTAGTGATAGGCATTTTTAAGGGTTTATTGGGTGGGTTTTGTTTTTAAGTTTAGGGTCTGGGCAGTAAAAGAGCTAAATACCCTTTTAAGGGAAGGGCAATGCCCATACAAATGCTCTTTTCAGGGCAATGGGTAGCTTTTTTAGTTTGTAATGTTAGTGGGTATTTGTATTTTCATTTCATAAACAGAGCTGATTTCTTTAGGGCAATGCCCTACAAAGGCCCTTTTAAGGGCCATTGGTAGTTTATTCTAAATTAGGTTTTTTATTTTGGGGTGTTTTTTTATGGGTATTAGAATAGGAATATTTATTTTTTATTTTTGTTCATTTGTTTGTTATTTTGTGTAATGTATATATATATATATTTTTTTTTTTGCAGCAAAAGAGCTGTTTAACTTAGGGCAATACCATACAAAAGGCCCTTTTAAGGTCCCCCCAAAAAGCCCTCTTAAGGGCCCTTGCTAGTTTGGGGGGTGGGGGTTTGTATAGTGTTAGGGGGTGTTTGTATTTTTTTTTGTTGCAAAAGAGCTGTTTAACTCAGGGCAATGCCCTACAAAAGGCCCTTTTAAGGGCCCTTGGTAGTTTATTCTAGATTAGGTTTTTTATTTTGGGGTGTTTTTTTTATGGGTATTAGAATAGGAATATTTTTTTTTATTTTTGTTCATTTGTATGTTATTTTGTGTAATGTATATTTTTAGGTTGTTTTTTTTTTTGTAGCAAAAGAGCTGTTTAACTTAGGGCAATGCCCTACAAAAGGCCCTTTTAAGGGCCCCCCAAAAAGTACTCTTAAGGGCCCTTGCTAGTTTGGGGGGTGGGGGTTTGTATAGTGTTAGGGGGTGTTTGTATTTTTTTTGTAGCAAAAGAGCTGTTTAACTCAGGGCAATGCCATACAAAAGGCCCTTTTAAGGGCCCTTGGTAGTTTGTTCTAGATTAGTTTTTAACTTTAATTTATATGGTTTTATGGAGTATTAATAGTATTACATTTTATATTTTAGACTGCTAATATTCCCCAATATATTTTTAGGTAACATAGGAACATTTTAGTTTATAAATTTTAGGGAGATCGCTAATTTAAATATAAGGTTGTGAAGTAAGAGGTTAGTACGACATGAGATCTAGTGATCTTATGATATCATAAAGAAAATATAAAAATACTTTATTTTTTAAGGCAATCAATTAATAAGCTGTTTATATACTAATATTAGAAACCATGGTGCACAATAATTAATACATAGGTTATGATAGCATTTGTGATCATATGCAGATATTAGTTACTGTTTTTCATTTAAATAGAGTATAATGTATATCAAAATGTCTTAAACATATGTTTTATATTCATGCTGTTTTTAAGATGGTATATTGTATCGTATGAATTGTTGTATAAATACGAGTTAGAAAAGGGATATACTCACTCCCTTTGAGATACGATCTTGTTGGAGGAAAACAACCAATGTGAGAGAGCCTTGAGCCGTGCCTCCAAGGGTGGAGCTTAACCCAAGAATACGGGTTATAAGGGAAACATTTTAGGGAAACTTCATTACCGCTATCAAAATCCTCTTGAAAAAGCCTGGCGGAAACCGGGAGAAATGCTTTGGGGTTACATATATGGTGACTCCTACACAAGGACATATCCATTTTATCGTGCAAACGATACTGACGATTTACTGACGACAGCTGAGAGCGGGGATTCTGGACTTACCCGCTGCAAGGTATTATCCTGTTCATGTGAACTCCAGCTGCCGGTTGCTTTTTATCTGATGCCGTGGACACTTTGATTGTTGTTTTAAACAAAAGGCTCACTATTTTTATACTTCTGGTGAGTACAACTTGTACTTTGCTTATGCACATTGTTAAACAAAACTTCACTTAAATCTGTTCTTTTTTGCGCTTTATCCTTTTCTATGTACATACGTTACTTGGATCCTACAACCTCTGGCAAGAAAGGCTTGGTTTAAGGGAGCTGCAAATACGGATACTGTGATTACCCTAAAAATTGGGTAAACTTTTTCCTTTACATCAAACTGGGGACATTATTTGAATTTGAAATTGAATTATCAAGGTACTGTTCAAATTATTCCCCGATAAGGTCTATAGTGGACATTATACACCAAAAAAAGGACATTTTATTTTTTATAATATATTTTTTATTTTTTCATTAATTTCAGTCATATGTTTACAATAGAGTTGGAATAATTACTGGAGTGGTAAGCGCTGAATAGTTTCTTTCTATTCTTTTATTCTAGATTAGGCTTTTTTATTTTGGGGTGGTTTTTTTTGTAAAAGGGCATTATTTTTTGCCGGCTCTCCTCATTGATGTCCACTTGTTTTTGGTGCGGTATGGAGCTTAAAATCTCCATATCGCCCGCACAAGCCGTGTTTTTTTAAACTTGTAATGGCAGCCCTATATATACTTTTGTTGCATTCTTTACTTTCCCTATAGCGCTCAAAAATCGTAATCTAGGTGTTAGTGAATTATCTGAAAAATGGTCTGTCTTTGCCATTTGTGAGATTTATCCCATAGAAGGTAATAGAGATGGACATATAGACTACGCTGGAGAGGGTGCAGTTAGCAGGAGGAGCACTTTTAAAATGAAAGGGTCAGGAAACCTCAAATTTTTCTTTCATAATTTGGATAGTACATACAATTTTAAACAATTTTCCAATGTACTTCTATTATCAAATTTGCTTCATTTTTTTGTCATCATTTGCTGAAGGAACATCATTGCACTATTGGCAGATAGCTGAACACATCTAGTTAGCCAATCACAAGACACAAATGTGTGCAGGCACCAATCAGCAGCAGCTCCCACTAGTGTATGATATGTGCATATTTTTTTTCAACAAGAGATACCAATAGAACAAAGCACATTTGAAAATAGAAGTTAAACCTATCTTAAAATAATTACATTTTTTCTTTCCTATACCATCAAATATTGCAGCCAATACAGATCAGATCATTCTGCATTCAGTGTATAGATACATTTATATATGTTATACATATGAATTTAACAGCATCTGTTGCATGTGCAGTGTAATTTAATTACAATTTATACTGTCCTCCTTAAAAAAAAAATCATGATAATTTGCAACACAATTTTTTAATTTTTGCATAAAATATGATTATTGCTGATTTCTTTTGTTATGATTTTTAGGCTGATTAAACAATACAGTTTTTACTAAGTATTTTTTATTTCAATACTTTATTTATTCATTTTATACCATTTTAAATTTTCAATTTATTTGGAGCCCAAATAATATATCAGAGAGCTTTAGAAAATCAGGACCCTAAGAACAAATTCTTGGTACTGAATAAAGTTTGAATAAAGTCTACCTTGGTCGTGCTGCTGAGTTTATAGACTTTGTGATTGTTTGCAGTCTTTAATCAGTGGTTCCTTCAGCTTGCACACCGATAGCCACTGGTGCTGGAGAATATATTGCTTTACGGATATTGATTTTTCTGCTTATCCCGTGCACAGTGTGCTTTGACATGGAATCTTTACAAGAAACAGTACCCGAGATGGAGGCTCAAGTGTTTACATACACTGATAAGGAGGCTGCCAGAATCACTACTTTGGTTTGCAGATCTAGAGACTTTCTCAAAACACCGATCACTGAGGCTGCATTTAAAAATTATGAAAGACTTGCTAAAAAACAGATGACTTTCGAACTCCATGCTACTACCCTAGCGGAATATCATAGGGTATGCCTAATGGTGGATGCCTTAATGGTGGATAACAAAGAGTATTGCAGGAAGTTCAAGTAAATCTTAAATAAATGTTCACTGGACATTATAGTGCTAACAGTGGAATACCTGCAGAAAGCTATCGATGAGCAGAAGATAGAGATCAAAAGAATGGAAGATATGTTAAAGCTTGATCTCAGTGCTGCAGATATCGAATCCAAATTGGCCACAGTGAATAAGGAAATTGCTGAAATAAAAAAAGGATCTGCAAATTAAAAAGCGTGAAAAATTTTACAGAGATTAGCAAGACTACACTCACGGAACTGTTTACAGATGGATGAGGGAACGTACCGGAAGGGAACACCAATACACTTCCGGCCGGGCCTGGTGTGGTAATCGATACCAGAGATGTGAAGCAAGTACGGTGGATTCACAGATGGATAGTTCTCCGGGGGAGTCCGACACAGGCAGCGACATGGGGGTAAGAGATACCACCGCACAAGGCCCACAGGGACGGGCACTACAGAAGACTCCACAACAGCAGCGAATGACGAGACAAAGGCACAAGAAATAGTGGTAAATTTCTCTGGGGTCCCCCTTACTGCCGTGGAACAAGAAGTATTAAACAGAGGACTTTCTTTTTGCCCTAGTAAAAACTGTGATTTCTTTAATTTACAACAGGATCTAAATAGACTGTTTAGGAATTTGAAATTTAAGTCTTTTTTTGCTAATAACCAATTGCAAACAAAAACGAAAGTTTATAAAGAATTTAGCATTCACAATTTTGGGTTAAAAAATAAGAGCAGTTTTGTTCCCAACAGCTATAACCATTGTGTTGATACCTATATTGAATTAGTGTGTAATGATATCAATAGGTTAAAAAATAACGTTCACAATAAGATAATCACTAAAACTAACCTTTCTAAGGCCGAGAGAGAAGCTTTAATTGTGTTAAAAGATAAAAAAGACATAATTTACAAGCAAGCGGATAAGGGTGGGGCTTTGGTTCTACTAAACAAGATATATTATGTAGATGAAATAAAGATGCAATTAGATTATGTAAATATCTACCGTTTATTGAACTATAACCCTACTTGGGCTATTCAGAAAGAGATTGCTAAATGCTTAAACAAAGCTATTGACAATGAACAAATTGTTGATGAAACTATAAAGTTTTTATATATTGAGAATGGGATAATACCTGTGTTTTATACACTTCCTAAAGTACATAAAAAACTTGACAAGCCACCGGGTAGACCAATTGTGGCTAGCACAGAGTCTATTTTT
This sequence comes from Bombina bombina, assembly GCF_027579735.1. Classification (NCBI taxonomy): domain Eukaryota; kingdom Metazoa; phylum Chordata; class Amphibia; order Anura; family Bombinatoridae; genus Bombina; species Bombina bombina. Next base: position 1,121,808,396 of record NC_069503.1, read on the forward strand.
TCGAATATTTCTATTTATTTAGACAAAATTTAGAGGGGCTTTGTAGAGCAGTCAGCATCTTATGTTAAAGATACTGGGGATTTTCTAAATAAAGAGCTCTGAGATGTCTGAGAGATGTATTATATATAGTCTCGATGTGGTCAATCTATATACCTCAATAGAGCATTAGAGTGGCCTGGGTGCCATAAGAAATATACTAGCTATGAGTAATATGTATACTGAGCAACAGCGAGAATTGTTGTTGGAATTACTGGGTATTATACTGTATTTTAATCACTTCCTGTTTGAGGATAGCTTCTATATGCAAGTAAAGGGGACTGCAATGGGGTCCAATGTCGCCCCTACATACGCTAATTTGTTTATGATAATATTTGAAGAGAAATTTGTCTACCAGTATGAAAGATTTCTTCTGTATGGTGCCACCTGGTGGCGCTATATAAACAACATTTTTGGAGTATGGTGGGGCGACACATCAAGTTTACCCTTACTTGGGATGAACAATCGGTACAGTTCCTTGACACTCTTGTCTATAAGGAAGGGGGGACCTTTAGGACAGACTTAAATAGAAAAAGCACAGGTAAAAACAGCCTATTACATTATACAAGTGCCCATCCACCCACACTAATAAAATCTCTACCGAGAAGTCAAATGACAAGAGTAAAAATAATTGTCTCTGATAAAGACCTTATAAATAAGAGACTTGATGAAATGGGCAATAAATTTAGAACTAGAGGTTACCCATCCGAACTAATACATAATGAGATATTGAGAGCAAATAAGGATATGACAATCAGTAAAAGCAAAGTTGATAATAGGGATGACAGAATAATCTTTGTTTCAGAATACAATAATCAGAGTGTAAAGGTTCAAAAAATTGTCAATAAATATTGGTTTATGTTAAGAGGCTGTCATCCGGGCATACAAGCATTTGCCAATAGTCCAATGCCAGCTTATAGGAAAGGTACTAGACTTAAAGATAGGCTAGTAAGAGCAGATATAGGTAGTAAAAAGTTAAAACAAAGCTACATCTCTGGAAAAAGTTTGGGTTGCTATCCTTGTCTTGAATATGCAAGTTGCAACAATATGGTCAAGGGACCAAATTTCATTCATCCGTTAACTGGTAAAATCTTTAAAATTAATGGTTTCTTTACATGCAATACGAATTATGTAATCTATTTAATCAAATGTCCATGTGGGTGGATTTATATCGGAGAGACAACTCAGAGGATCAGGGACAGAATTAAACAACATAAGTCGAATATTAGATGTAAGGATTTAAATGCCCCTGTCTCTAACCATTTCCTCACATTTGGCTATTCAATTGCACAATTAAAATTTCAGATTATAGACCACATCCCAGTCCCACGTGGAGGGGGTGATAGGGAATTAATTCTAAAAAGGCCAGAATCCATGTGGATCTATAAATTGGATTGCATGTATCCAAAAGGTATGAACCGTGAATTAGATTTCAATATCTTCCTGTAATTCCCTGGTAATCTGTAGCGAGTTATTTTAGATCTGCTATAACTTGGGTTTAATTAGAAAATTCTCTTTTCTCTGTATATAGATCTATTTTGTTAAGTTATTTATTGATACATAATTGTGTATCTATGTGATAGGCAGTCTAATATCAAGTTGTAGCACTGTTAAAATTGATTTGTTTTTAAATTGAAACGTATTATTACTTACAGACCACTAGGTGTCGCTTGTATTGGAGAATTGGTTTGAGAGAACAGGTAAATTTATAAGTAGTTACACCTGTGGTGAGGTATATAAAAGAGGTGTACATTTTAATAAGGTCATATGATTAAGGGCAATTGAGCCCGAAACGTCATGTTTTTTCCTCCTGGTACTGAATAAAGTTTGAATAAAGTCTACCTTGGTCGTGCTACTGAGTTTATAGACTTTGTAACTAATTCTAAATGTTATACTGCATGACTGCACTTGTATTTTGCTATGATATACACTTTGGGGCATATTTATCAAACTCTGTATGGAGCTTGATGCCCCGTGTTTCCGCAGAGCCTTCAGGCTCGCCGCAAACAGAAGTTTTAAAGCAGCGGTCTAAAGACCGCTGCTCCATAACCTGTCCGCCTGCTCAGACTTGGCTGCGAATCTGCAGGGGGCAGTATTGCACCAGCAGTTCACCAGAACTGCAGGTGCAATTATAAATTCAGAGAGCGCATGCTGTCGGCATTTATCGATGTGCAGCGGATCATGTCTGCTCGCACATTAATAAATAGGCCCCTTTATATCAATCATGTTTATTCAAAACAAAATGCAACAATTCACCTCTACCCATAATTCATGAGACTAAATAGTAGCATAGTGTTACGTAAGGCCCACATTTGGGACTTGTGAGATTCTCTAAAAAAATCTTACCAGTAATTTAAAGCCCTTGTTGGAATTCGCTAAAGGAAGTTTTTACCTTGAGATCAGTGGCCTGGATAGCAATCTGTCAGTGATTTTCTAACTGTAAAGGCTTTTGTTTTTCCAACCAAATTAGTCTTTAAGATTCTTGAGTGATCATAATGCAAAATTGTTTAATTTGTTAAAAGTCTGTCACTAAGAAAATATTTGACCAAAAAGCTCTGGAAATACCTTTTTTTCTATTTTCAAAATAGAAACTGGGAGGTCACTCAAAAATGACTGATAAAATAGCCCATTAACACCTTTTAATATTACAATAAAGATCTATTCATGTATCTCCTTGTTCACTCTGCAAGAAAAATACTCATTTACATGTGTGACATTAACCTATTGTCTTTAGAATCCATCCTAAACATTGATTAACCATACAAATACCTCTACAGTCACTTCAGGACCCCAATATTTACAAATGGCGTGTTTTAAAATTTTATTTTAATATTTCATTTTAAGTCACACTCGCATTGTTCTGATTGCAATTAATAGTGCTGGCATCTTTTAAATTGTGATTTAAAAGGTGATCGCATTATAGGAACCTTTATAGGAACCTATTGTACTCCGTTCCCACCACTGCTAACTATCTGAATGCATATTTTATGTTGTCAGGATGTGCTGACTGAACACCATTTTGCTACTGATATGTGGACACTTTAAAACTTTAAACTCTAAGGGCCAGATTACAAGTGGAGCGCTAAATATCGCTTGCATGCAAGCAATATTAGAGCTCCACTTTGTAATACCAGCGCACGATAATGTGCGCTGGTATTACAAGTTAATTGCAATGCAAACCCAAGCTCGTATTCCAATTTCTAGGAAGCATTGTGCTCCTGAGAGTGTGCTTCCATAGACTACCATGGATCAGAACCTCCCGCATCGAAGGAGGTATTTAGCTCAACGATGGGCAGCATTTTTAAATACATATGTATATGAATATATAGATATATATGTAGGTGTTAATATGTGTATATACACATATTAACACATAAATATATATGTATACAAGCATATACATATATATTTACTGGGAACACACAGTTCCCATAGACCACAATGTAAAGGCACTTTTCAGTGCCATTTTTTTTTCTAACACCCCACTCCCTCCATTTTTAAAGTCCCAAAACTGCCTAGTGCTTTCAAATAGGTAAGCAGTAATTTTCTAAGATTTTCATGGTTTGTATGAGCTGGCAGTACAATCTGAAATACACATCTTGTTGTTATATTCTAATGCTATGTGCAGTTATATGCAGTTAAAAGCTGATTTACCATGAAACAGCTATTAAACTTGAACTTAACCTGCAGTACTATAAAATTCACAACAGTAATAATTTAATGCTCAGAATTCTGATATTTTGAAAGGAGAAACTTAATACAACTTAAATTCTTTTTAGCCCAATTCTGATGACGGACTTAATGGTGTTATGCTCAGCTATCATTACATTAAATATTACATTTAATATTTCAAATCGTTTAAGATGTAGGAGTTAATGAGCACTGCTGAGATTTCCACCTTAAATCTGATGGCATTAGTCATGTAATGATCACTTTGCATTAATATAGGACCACTGCTTGCTGTCTTTAATGGGGTTAATTATTGATTGAGAGAATGGAATAGCTAAAAATACAGGGTTCCTATATTTTTTTATATTTCTATCTTTTTAGAGCAAAAAAAAACCAAGCTGATACACTCAACTATACAATCATCAGCAATGCTTACCTTGCATTGAATGGATCTACCAATTTTATTTAAAGGGACATTACAGTCAAAATTTAAATGAACACCAATGAATGACATCTTTGAATTGAAACATATTAGCAATATACATCTATTGGCAAAAATGCTTCTAGTAAATGTTATCTCTGTTTTATTGTTAACATTTTTCTCTTCACGTGCATGTGAAGCATAGATAGATATTCTCAGTGCACTAGAATTGTACATATTACAGCTGCTCCGAGAACTAGTAGGGTTTGTATCATGTCAGCAATTAGTAAATTGAGATATTACCAAATGGTACAAGCACCTAAGTCTCTCTGAGTAAGTGCTTTATTTAAAATGCTGGTGCACGGTGCATACTTAAATACACGTTTGAAACAGCTATAGATTTTATTAGAAGCATTTTTGCTAATACATAAATGTTACTTAAATGCTTCTATTCAAAACTGAAATGTATCCATGTGGATTCCAATTTTGTCTGGAATGTCCCTTTAAATGGGCAGTGAAATCAAAATTAAACTTCAATGGATTGGATAGAGCATGGGATTTTAAACATATTTACAATTTAATTATGTTAACAGTTTTGCTTAGTTCTCTTAGTATCTCTTGTTAAAGTGTAATCTCAGGTGAGCTAAGGAGTGTGCACTTGTCTTTCGCCTGACAAACTTTACTCTTAATAAAGGATATCAAAATAACAAATTAAATTTGATTATAGAAGTAAATTGGAAAGATCGATAGATATAGATAGATAGATAGATAGATAGATAGATAGAGAGAGAGAGAGATACAGAGATATAAAGAGACAGAATAGGAAGAGAGAGATTATATAGATGGATAAAAAGATAGATATATGATAAATAGATGATAGATAGGTACATAGACAGATAGATTATAGATAAATAGATAGATAGATAGATAGATAGATAGATAGATAGATAAAGAGAGATACAGAATAGGTAGAGAGATATTAGACATATAAATTATAAATAGATGGATAGATAGATAGATTGATTGATAGGTAGATAAAGGGATATAAAGATATAGGGTTAGATAATATATATATATATATATATATATATATATATATATATATATATATATATATATATATATATATATACAGGGAGTGCAGAATTATTAGGCAAGTTGTATTTTTGAGGATTAATTTTATTATTGAACAACAACCATGTTCTCAGTGAACCCAAAAAACTCATTAATATCAAAGCTGAATAGTTTTGGAAGTAGTTTTTAGTTTGTTTTTAGTTATAGCTATTTTAGGGGGATATCTGTGTGTGCAGGTGACTATTACTGTGCATAATTATTAGGTAACTTAACAAAAAACAAATATATACCCATTTCAATTATGTATTTTTACCAGTGAAACCAATATAACATCTCAACATTCACAAATATACATTTCTGACATTCAAAAACAAAACAAAAACAAATCAGTGACCAATATAGCCACCTTTCTTTGCAAGGACACTCAAAAGCCTGCCATCCATGGATTCTGTCAGTGTTTTGATCTGTTCACCATCAACATTGCGTGCAGCAGCAACCACAGCCTCCCAGACACTGTTCAGAGAGGTGTACTGTTTTCCCTCCTTGTAAATCTCACATTTGATGATGGACCACAGGTTCTCAATGGGGTTCAGATCAGGTGAACAAGGAGGCCATGTCATTAGATTATCTTCTTTTATACCCTTTCTTGCCAGCCACGCTGTGGAGTACTTGGACGCGTGTGATGGAGCATTGTCCTGCATGAAAATCATGTTTTTCTTGAAGGATGCAGACTTCTTCCTGTACCACTGCTTGAAGAAGGTGTCTTCCAGAAACTGGCAGTAGGACTGGGAGTTGAGCTTGACTCCATCCTCAACCCGGAAAGGCCCCACAAGCTCATCTTTGATGATACCAGCCCAAACCAGTACTCCACCTCCACCTTGCTGGTGTCTGAGTCGGACTGGAGCTCTCTGCCCTTTACCAATCCAGCCACGGGCCCATCCATCTGGCCCATCAAGACTCACTCTCATTTCATCAGTCCATAAAACCTTAGAAAAATCAGTCTTGAGATATTTCAGCTTGTGTGTCTTGTTCAGTGGTGGTCGTCTTTCAGCCTTTCTTACCTTGGCCATGTCTCTGAGTATTGCACACCTTGTGCTTTTGGGCACTCCAGTGATGTTGCAGCTCTGAAATATGGCCAAACTGGTGGCAAGTGGCATCTTGGCAGCTGCACGCTTGACTTTTCTCAGTTCATGGGCAGTTATTTTGCGCCTTGGTTTTTCCACACGCTTCTTGCGACCCTGTTGACTATTTTGAATGAAACGCTTGATTGTTCAATAATCACGCTTCAGAAGCTTTGCAATTTTAAGAGTGCTGCATCCCTCTGCAAGATATCTCACTATTTTTGACTTTTCTGAGCCTGTCAAGTCCTTCTTTTGACTCATTTTGCCAAAGGAAAGGAAGTTGCCTAATAATTATGCACACCTGATATAGGGTGTTGATGTCATTAAACCACACCCCTTCTCATTACAGAGATGCACATCACCTAATATGCTTAATTGGTAGTAGGCTTTCGAGCCTATACAGCTTGGAGTAAGACAACATGCATAAAGAGGATGATGTGGTCAAAATACTAATTTGCCTAATAATTCTACCCTCCCTGTATGTATATATATATATATATATATATATATATATATATATATATATATATATAGGGATAGATAGATATAGGGATAGATAAAAATATAGCTAAATGATAGATAGATAGATAGATAGATAGATAGATAAAGAGAGATAGCGAGACAGAATAGGTAGAAATATATTAGACAGATAGATTACAAATAGATAGATAGATAGATAGATAGATTGATAGATAGATAGATAGATAGATCGATAGATGATAGATAGATGATAGATAGATAGATGATAGATAAATAGATAGATAGATAGATGATAGATAGATAGATAGATAGATCGATCGATAGATAGATAGATCGATAGATGATAGATAGATGATAGATAGATTGATAGATAGATCGATAGATGATAGATAGATAGATGATAGATAGATGATAGATAGATAGATGATAGATAGATAGATGATAGATAGATGATAGATAGATAGATGATAGATAGATAGATAGATGATAGATAGATAGATAGATAGATAGATAGATAGATGATAGATAGATGATAGATAGATAGATCAATAGATAGATAGATAGATAGATCGATAGATAGATGATAGATAGATGATAGATAGATAGATAAATGATAGATAGATAGACAAGTGTACTATCAATTTGTGCTGTATTAGTTCATGATAATTGTGTAACCAAATCTACTTTGGTGAAAACATGTTTATTCTGTTCTTGTGAAACATCTCCTGTTTACAGCTTGTTCTTTCTATAGTTTATAATTATAGCGCCTGCCAGCATTATTATGGTTATTACTGAGAAGAGAACAAGATGAATGGCTATTTTTAAAAAGTAAATATCTTAAAAAACAATAAAAAGAAAACACAACCACCCTTCATGTTAAACTTAGGAAACCATGTTTTATAATTAATCTATACACATGCATTTCAATTGATACTATCTATACTATAATTAAGATTGTAATGTCCGTTGCCCGCAATGCGGGCCAAAAGAATTCACTTTTTCACTATTTTCTAATCCACTGGAATGCAGCAAAGGCAAACAGAGCATTACAAATAAAAAACTAACCTCCCGCATTAAGTATTTTAAAAAAAATCTAACCGCCCGCACTGTTTTAAGAAAAAAAAAACTAATACAATTATTAACCCCTAAACTGCCATCCACCACCAACGCAATAAACTAATTTAACTATTAACTCCTACACTGCCAACCCTACAACGCAAATAAATAAGTTAAAGACTAAACCCCCTAACCTAACAACCCCTAAATTAATCCCTTAATTACATAAAATAATAAAAAACTACATTACTTATAAAAAAAAAAAGATTACATTACATTAATCTATAATTACAAAAAAATAAAAAAGGCTAACATTACAGAAAATAATAAACATTATCCAAAAAAAAAACAAAAAAAACCTAACCCTATGAAAATAAAAAAGCCCCCCCTAATAAAAACACCCCTAATCTAAGAAAAAACTGCCAATAGCCCTTAAAAGGGCCTTTTGTAGGGCATTGCCCTAAGTTAAACAGCTCTTTTAAGTTTTAAAAATACTCAGTCCCCCCTAACAGTAAATACCTCCCCACCCACCAAACCCCCCAAAATAAAAAACGTAACACTAAAAAACCCAAACTACCCATTGCCCCTAAAGGGGCATTTGTATGGGCATTGCCCTTAAAAGGGCATTCAGCTCTTTTTTACTGCCCTTAAAAGGGCATTCAGCTCTTTTTCAAATTGCCCAAAAAAGCCTGATATAACAAATAAAAAATTTTTTTTATTGTTTTTTAAAAATACCTAACACTAAAGTCCCACATAGGTACTCATGGTTCCTGAAGTCCGGCGGAGAAGGTCTTCTTCCAGGCAGGTCCATCATTTTTATCCACAGCAAAGGTGGCGGGGAGCGGAGATGGGGAGTGGTGTTTCCAGATGTAGCGATCCTCGGAGGTGGCGACGGTCCTCAGCGGCGACGGTCCTCGGCGGTGGTCCCCGGCAGCAGAGCTCCTCAGGGATGTGGAGGTTCCTCTTCATGCGATCGTCCGCCGTACACTGAAAATTAAATGCAAGGAACCCCATATTTTTTGGGGTACCTTGCATTCCTATTGGCTGACATTTTCACATCAGCCAAAAGGGTGAGAGCAAGTGAAATCTTATTGGCTGGTGAACAGCCAATAGGATGAGAGCAAGTGAAATCTTATTGGCTGTTCACCAGCCAATAAGATTTCACTTGCTCTCATCCTATTGGCTGATGTGAAAATGTCAGCCAATAGGAATGTAAGGTACCCCAATAAATATGGGGTTCCTTGCATTTAATCTTCAGTGTACTGTCTACATTATCTATACTGTCTACACTATCTATACTGTCTATACTATCTACACTGTCTACACTATCTATACTGTCTACACTGTCTATACTGTCTACACTATCGATGCTGCCCAAAATATCTATAATATCTTCTACACTGTCTATACTGTCTACACTATCTATGCTGCCCAAACTATCTATACTGTCTACACTATCTATACTGTCTACACTGTCTATACTGTCTACACTATATATACTGTCTACACTATCTATACTATCTACACTGTCTATACTGTCTACACTATATATACTGTCTACACTATCTATACTATCTACACTATCTATGCTGCCCAAACTATCTATACTGTCTACACTATCTATACTGTCTACACTATATATACTGTCTACACTATATATACTGTCTACACTATCTATACTATCTACACTATCTATGCTGCCCAAACTATCTATACTGTCTACACTATCTATACTGTCTACACTATCTATACTGTCTACACTATATATACTGTCTACACTATATATACTGTCTACACTATCTATACTATCTACACTATCTATGCTGCCCAAACTATCTATACTGTCTACACTATCTATACTGTCTACACTATCTATACTGTCTACACTATCTATACTAGAACCATCTGGGTTAACAAGCTTCAAATGTGTTAAAATCTTAAAATAATGCCAAAAGTATAAATTCACATAAAGTAGAAAACAATGCATGAGTACAGATAGGCCCCTATTTATCAAAGTCTAGCGGACCTGATCCGACAGTGCGGATCAGGTCCGTCAGACCTCGCTGAATACGAAGAACAATATGCTCTCCATATTCAGCATTGCAACGCCACCCCCTGCAGACTCGTGGCCAATCGGCTGCCAGCAGGGGGGTGTCAATCAACCCGATCGATTCCGGCGATGTCTGTCCGCCTGCTCATACCAGACGGACAGGTTATGGAGCAGCGGTCTTTGTGACCGCTGCTTCATAACTGCTGTTTCTGCAGGCTCGCCAGAAACACGGGGCATCAAGCTCCATTCGGGCTTGATAGATAGGCCCCATAATGCCAAAAGTATAAATTCACATAAAGTAGAAAACAATACATGAGTACACTAAGGGGCCTATCTATCAAGCTCCGATAGCTTGAAGGCCCATGTTTCTGGCGAGTTTTCAGACTCACCAGAAAGACAAGTTATGGAGCAGCAGTCTAAAGACCACTGCTCCATAACCCTGTCCACCTGCTCTGAGCAGGCGGACAGAAATCACCGGAAATTGGCATCCCCCTGCTGGTGGCCCATTGGCCGCGTGTCTGAAGGGGGCGGTGTTGCACCAGCAGCTCTTGTGAGCTGCTGGTGCAATGCTGAATACAGAGAGCGTATTGCTTTCCGCATTCAGCGATGTCTGTCGGACCTGATCCTCAGGTCCGACAGACATTTGTTAAATTGGTCTCTAAGTCTGCATATAAGTCACATGCTCATGATGACAATGGATAAAAACCAAAGCAACATAGTCTATAGTCCCGCCCACTGTACATGTGATCACCAACATACATTTTACCACCCTGCGGTGTGTGGTGTTCCCAACATAACCATCTCTGCTGCATGTATTATGGTTTTTTTTTAGTTCTAAATGGACCTTTCCTGACTGGGAATGTATTATTTAATCATGCAGTATCTTCTTAATTCATATTGACTTACAATATTAAAATATGGATGATTTGAGTGATCCTCGTTACCCTTTGTGAAACTAGAACTAGAATTAACAGATTAAACACACATTAATTAAAGGGACATTACATTAAAAATGTATTTCCCTATAAAGGGCTAGATTACAAGTGGAGCACTAATTTATCACTTGCCTGTAAACAGGCAAACTCGTCTGTTTACAGGTTTGCAATAAATAACCAGTCAAAAGTGCCTTTACATTCAGTCTATGGGTACTGTGTGTTCTCTGTAAATATATATGTATATGCTTATGTATATTTATGTGTTAATATGTGTATATACATATTCATATATATTTACAATCTGCTGCCCATCACTGCGCGACTTACCCCCTTTACTGCACTAGGTTCTCAACCATGTCTGATGGAATAAGTACAAGGTTCCCATTGGAGCCTATGGAAGCTCTTGTGAGCTCAACGCTTCTGTGCAATGCGAATGCGAGGTCGCATTCGCATTGCACCTAACTTGTAAAACCAGCGCTCATTTGCGTGCGCTGGTATTACTAAGTGGAGAGCAAATATCGATTTTGTGGAAGCAATATTTTACGCTCCACTTGTAATCTAGCCCAAAATGTTTAATCACGAATAGTGAAGCAAACGTTACAAAGCACAGTAATTATTTGTTTTGTCTGTAAATTAAAGGGACATGAACAAATATTTTTTTCTTTAATGATTCAGATAGAAAACACAATTCTAAATACCTTTCTAATCTAATTGACTTTGATTATAAAATGTCCTTCATTCCCTTGATATACTTTGTTGAAGGAACAGCATTGCACTAATAGGAGCTAGCTGAACACATCAGATGAGCTAATGAGAAGGGGCAAATATGTGCAAACACCAATCAGCATCTTCCTCCAAGAAGTGCATTGCTGATCCTGAGCCTACCTACGTATGCTTTTCAAGAAAGAATACCAAGAGAATTATGCAAATTATATAAACTATATAATAGAAATAAAATGGAAAGTTGTTTAAAATTGCATGTTCTATCTGAGTCATAAAAGAAAAAAAATGGACTTTACTGTCCCTTTAAGTCTTAGAGGCCTATTTAACAAAGGTCTGTCGGACCTGATCCGACAGTGCGGATCAGGTCCGACAGACCTTGCTGAATGTGGAGAGCAATACGCTCGCCGTATTCAGCATTGCACTAGCAGCTCACAAGAGCTGCTGGTGCAACGCCGCCCCCTGCAGACTCGCGACCAATCGGCCGCCAGTAGGGGGGTGTCAATCAACCCGACCGTACTCTATTGGGTTGAATTGTGGCAATCTCTGTCCACCTCATCAGATAGATAGATAGATAACAGATAACAGATCGATAGATGATAGATAGATAGATACCTTGCACAGTAATAATGTGCATAGATAGATAGATATATGATAGATCGATAGATAGATACCCTGCACAGTAATAGTGTGTATAGATAGATAGATAGATGACAGATAGATAGATAGATAGATAGATAGATAGAAAGATGATAGATAGATATATATTAGCAAGATATATAGATAGATAGATAGATAGATAGATAGATAGATAGATAGATAGATAGATAGATAGATAGATAGATAGAATTATAGATGACAGATAGAGTTTTCAAGAGGTGTGTTCCTGATCTAATAAACAATGCAGATTTTGTTATTGCAAAAGTTTATACAAATAATTAGTTAATTACTTTAATAACAACATATAACAATATATGTAGCAGGCATCAAAAGTACTCCCTGGAGGAGAGCATGGACGAAGGGGAATTTGACCCCTATTGTGGGAATGGAGCAGGCTAGAGGAGGTGAGGCGGAGCCTGTTGCTGTGGCATTTAGGTGCGCAGCGGAAGCGGTCCTGTCTCTTTAGCCTCTTCAGTCGCAAGGGGAAAGTTGGTGCAGCTTGTGAGTGAAGAGGCCTCAGAGTATGGACGCTGTTTTACAGGAGGTGAATCGGATGGTGGCGGCACATGGGACGGCATGGCTCAGGGATTACCTGGCTGCTGCCAATCTTCCAGGAGCTGCGGATGGAGGGAGCGGTGACGGCAGGCCGCAGAGGCGGTCACAACCTCCTGTGCGGTTGTCGCCGGATGTCGGGAGCGGAGGTGACGGAGCCCCCCGGCAGGGGGGTTGGTCCAGAGGCCTGTCGGGTGATGAGCGGAGCGGTGGAGTGAGTCAGGAGTGGCTGCAGAGGAGGTCGGTGGAGGCCAGGCGGATGTCAGGACCAGGCCCACGGCAGGTAAGCGTGCCAGAAAAGGTGGGCTGGGCCTTGATCAGGGCGGGCTGGCTGAAAAAAGGGACCAAGGCATGGCAGCGTATGGGACGGCAGGGGAGGGGACTCCCTGCGCCTCAAGGAGTATGCGGGAGCAGCCGGAGGCCACAGGAGGAGTGACAGGCACACAGATGAGGGGTGAAAGTGGAAGGGATACTAGCAGGGCAGAGGCTAGGGGCTTGAAGGATTTAGATGGCCAGGGGGGGAGCTGGATGGCATCAGGAAGATCAGGGAAAGGAATAAGAGGTACAGGGAGAGGGGGAAAAGGGGGCAAACAGATGGTTGCTTATCAAGAATGGTGTATCAGGGTGGGGGGGCGGGAGACGGTCAGTCAGAGGAAAAAGGGAGGAAGCAAAAAGGTAAAGGGCCTTTGAGAGGAAGGGGGAGAGGGAGGCAGGGTGGGGGCAAGCAGGGGGTAAGGGGAGGCAGGTTGGGGAGGGGTCTAATGTATTATGTTAATCCTCTACAGGTGTAGGGCAGGAGGAAATGGCCCAAGTGGCAGGTGGGACAGACATTTCTGTGGAACCAGCAGGGCAGGACCTGGAGGGCGATGTGCTGTGCTTCGACTACATGTACAGCGATCTGGAGATGGAGGATCCTGGGGAAGGGACTTCTGCTGGACCAGTGGGTCAATGGCAGGTAGGGTACCTGGCCACGTTAGAGCAGCGGATTAGGGCACTATCGCCAGGCCTGGGGGGGCAAAGGGGGAAAGGGGTGAGAGAGGCAGGGGTAGGGTCTAGAGGGGGGAGTGTTAGGAGTGATAGGGGGGGCCAGGATAGGCTTCTCACTGTCTCCTCTCCGCAGATACGGCCTCAGGGCAGGGATACCCTGGAGCGCCACAGCCCACGACGGTCGGGTGCGGAACGGCGTAGGGAGAAATCTCAGTTGCCCAGGGAGAGAGTAAGGCATCGGCCAGATAGACGGTCCCCAACATGGGGGAGGCTGGAGAGAGCAGCAGATAGGAGCGGGAGGAGAAGGAGGTCCAGATCACCAACGCCAAGGCGGAGGGCGTACAGGCCCCGGGAGCGAGAGGCCAGGCCTCAGTCGGAGGCAAGGGGAGTGGAACAGGCGAGGGAATCTGGACCGGTAGCAGTGGCAACGGCGCCCAAGACCACAGGTGAGGGTGCCAGGAGTGCAGTGGGTGTGGATGGTGGCGAGCATGGTATAGGATTGGCGCAGCAGGCATTGGTGATTAGATTAAAGGGTTTATTGGAGCAATTTGAGAAGCAATCGGAGGGTCAGGTAAGGAGCGTGGTGGCGGCCTGGAGTGCGGGGAAGGAAGGGGGGGTTCCTACGACGGGAGTGGCCGCAGGAGCAGGAGACCATGGCCAGGCAGCAGGGGGGACTCAGGGGCAGAAGAAGGACGGGGCGGTGACCGGTGAGATTGTGAAGGTACCGGAAAGCACCTTGAGGAGGCCGTGTCTATGTTCCATCGGTCCGTTAGGAATACACTTGACGCAGGAAGTAAAAGAGAAGATATGGAAGAGAGAATTTTTGGAGATATTTTCCTTGTTATCCTTGGAGCAGATGATGGAGCTCAAGGAAGACGCGAAGGACAAGGAGAAGATAGAAGAGGACGAGAGGAAGAAGAGATACCGTAAGTTACCTAAAACACTCTCTAACTGGTCTAGGGCTTTCTGTATTTTATCAGCAGTGATTGGAGAAAAATTCCATGATCAGTGTTCCGCGCTCTTTTGCTACTATGACGAAATTGTGGGGGCATATCGCACATATGGGGGATTAGCGTGGTGGCGGTATGACAAACAGTTTCCTCAGCAGCTGGCGGTAAGGCCTGAGATGCATTGGGACGACCGGGACATGGGTATCTGGTTAGAGTTGATTACTCCTTTGCGTGGGTCCTTTCGTGGCTACAGTGGGGGGGAGGATCTTCGGCGGGTGGTAGCCCAGCCGGGGGTATCTCGGGGGGAAGCACGGCTGTGGCCATCAGGAAAGGGTTTCCAGTACAATGAGGGCCAGTGCAAGTTCGGGAGTGGATGCAAATACAAGCATGCATGTTCAGGCTGCGAAGGAACCCACCCTTGGGTCAGATGCTTCAAAAAAGGTGGCAGTGGGAAAACAGGGGAGATTGCTCCTAAGGGCCAGGACCCCAGTGAAGGTAAGAAAGATGGTGCCCTGGTTAGAACAGTTCGCTAGGGTTAGAAGGAAGGCGGAGGATGCGGAGCTCCTGTTAACAGGGTTCAGTTTGGGGTTTTGGATCCCGTTTGAGGAGGGTGGGGAATTTCAAATTCCCGGAGGTGGTCCAGGGGAAATTGGACAAGGAAGTGGCATTGGGGAGGATGGCGGGCCCGTTTTCTCTCCCCCCATTGGATAACTTGAGGGTGTCCCCACTGGGGGTGGTCCCCAAGAAGGTGGCTGGACAATTCCGTATGGTCCACCACCTGTCTTACCCGAAGGGGTCATCGGTTAATGACGGTATTGATCCTGAAGTGGCGGCAGTGAGGTATGCTTCATTTGATCAGGCTGTTAAGCTGGTGTCCGTGGCAGGTGTGGGAGCATTGATGGGGAAAGTGGACGTTGAGGCGGCTTTTCGGATGTTACTGGTACACCCGGTGTGTCATCACTTACTTGGCTGCTTCTTTGGGGGGGCCTTTTACGTTGATATTGGCCTGCCAATGGGTTGTTCCATATCATGTGCGTACTTTGAGAAGTTCAGCAATTTTGTGGAATGGGTGGTCAGGCAAGTGTCGGGTTTGAGGTCGATGGTCCATTACCTAGATGACTTCCTATTCATGGGTAAGGCAGGTGACGCGGATTGCGGTCGGCTGATTTCACATTTCTTTGTGGTGGCAGATGAATTCGGCATCCCGGTGGCTCATGAGAAGACGGAAGGTCCAACTACGGTATTGAGCTTCTTGGGCATTGAAATTGATTCCGAGAGAATGGAATGTCGGCTGCCGTTGGAAAATGTGGCGGACCTTAAAAGTTGCATTATGGGGGCCTTGAGGAAGAAGAAACTGAGGCTCCGCGAGATCCAATTGTTGGTTGGCAAGCTTAATTTCGCCTGCAGAATCATCCCGGTGGGGAGAGTCTTCTGTAGAAGGCTGTCGCTGGCGACGGTTGGTGTGTGGGACCTGTGCCATTGGATCCGGTTGGTGAACGACCTTAAAGAAGATTTGAAGGTATGGTTGGAATTCCTGGAGGACTTTAATGGGAGGGCACTGGTACAAGGGGTGGCAGTTTCGAATGAAGAACTTCATTTGTTTACTGATGCAGCAGGGTCTGTGGGGTATGGGGCGTACTGTCAAGGGAGTTGGTCGGTGGGGTAATGGCCGGTGGAATGGAAACAGGTGGGGATCACTAAGAATTTGGTTTTCCTGGAATTATTCCCATTATTGGTGGCTCTGAGAGTGTGGAGGGATAGGCTTCGGGACAGGAAGGTGGTGTTCCATACGGACAATCTAGGGGTGGTGTTTGCAATTAACAAGCTCACATCTAGTTCGGTGCCAGTGGTGCGCCTGCTGAGGTTGTTTGTTTTGGACTGTATGCAAATAAATGTCTTATTTCGTGCTGTTCATGTGCCAGGTTGTCAGAATGTCATTGCTGATGCTCTTTCTCGCTTCCAGTGGGAGAAGTTCTGGGAAGTGGCACCAGAGGTGGAGAAGGAAGGAGTCGGATGTCCGCCAGAGCTGTGGGAACTGAAATGCTGGACCTAATTCGAGTAGCAAGGGGAACGGTAGCTCAAGGTACTTGGGTAGCATATGTATCAGCTTTGAGGCAGTGGTTTCAGTTTGTGACTGAGGAGGGCTTGGGCTCTTCAAGGGAAGGGTGGATCCATGGATTCCTAGCTTGGATTGGGGAATGGGGTGTGTTGGGTTGGTCAAAATCAAGGGTTCGAAAGAACATAGCAGCGATGGGGTTTCTTTTTAAACTATTGGGCTGGGAAGATTTAACAAAATTGTTTGTGATTCAGCTGGCAGTCAGGGGGATTGGTAAAGGTCAGGTGTCCAGGGACAAGAGGCGCCCGGTGGTGTTTGATACCTTAAAGCAGATTGTGGGTTCACTAAGAAAAGTGTGTTCCTCAGAGTTTGAGTTTCTTTTATTCAGGGCCTCTTTTGTGTTGGCGTTTTTTGGGGCTTTTCGCATATCAGAATTGGTGGGGGCGAATAGAAGGGATGTTGGGGGTTTGTGGGCCCAGGATGTTTCCATTATGGAGCGGGTGTTGTGGGTGTGGTTGAGGAAGTCTAAAATGGACCAAAGGGGGTTGGGAAGGTGGATCCAGATTATGGAAACAAGAGGGTGTTGTTGCCCAGTGGCGGTTATAGAGGCTTATTTGGTGGTTCGACCGACCCATTGTCGGCCGTTATTTGTTCAAAGGGATGGGTCGAGCTTATCTCACTTCCAATTTCTGGCAGTGTTCAGGCGGGTGTTGTCGGGTTTAGGCTATGCAGCGGAAGAGTTCGGTACTCATTCTTTCTGGATCGGGGCGGCTACGGAGGCGGCTAACTTAGGCTTAGGTGAGAGTGTGATCAGGAGGATTGGTGGCTGGAAGTCTGGATGTTTTAAGTCTTATGTCAGACCAGAGTTGAGAGTTTAGTATGTTCTTTTGTTTTGACAGGTCCAGTTCATTGTTGGATTGTAGGGCATTCCTACATCTATTGGGCCCGAAAGGCAGCGGCAGTGACAGATCAGGGCATGCAACTAAAGTTCGAGGAGGAGACAGTGGTGTTAAGATTGTTTGGGATCCGGGATTTGAGGTGGGACCAGTTGCTCAGGAAGGTGTTGGATTATGCAAGGTTGTTCCGGCCTCCAGCGATTTTGGTTATTCATGCGGGTGGGAATGACTTCATATCTCAGAAGGATTTGCTGGACAGGATTAAGAGGGATTTGGTTCGGTTGCGGGAGTTGCTCCCTGATCTGGTGATAGTTTGGTCAGACATTGAACCCAGGTCAGTATGGAGGGCGGCGTGGGACTCCAAGAAGCTGGAGGCCTCCAGGAAGAAAGTGAATAGGTCAATTAGCAGTTTTGTGGCTAGGATTGGGGGGTTTGGCATTTGGCAGAGTTTGAAGGAGAGACAGGGCGGTGTTTTTTTTTGAAGGATGGGGTACACTTAAATGAAGTTGGGCTTCACCTCTTTAATTTTAACATCGAAGAAGGGGTGTTGAAGGTTTTAGCCCAGGTGGGGTAGGCACTTCTAGGACGTGCTGTGGTGGGGTGCTTTTAGAGCTGGATGTTAAGTAAGTTGGTACCTCCCTAAAGAGGCGGGAGAGTTTGGGGGGATGTACCTGGTGGTAAGCCTGTGGAAGGTACATCCCTGTGGACTAGCACCTTATGTTATCAGGTTAAAATGTTTATGGTTAATTAAAATTGTTGAGTTTTAATAATTGATTTATTAAATTATTTAATAAATGCGGGTTGCGGCCTTTACACCCATCCATGTGTCCAGAGTTTTATTTAACTAGTGCGCAATGTATGCCCATATAGGGGTCAGTGCTCCCTGGAGGAGAGCATGGACGAAGGGGAATTTGACCCCTATTGTGGGAATGGAGCAGGTTAGAGGAGGTGAGGCGGAGCCTGTTGCTGTGGTATTTAGGTGCACAGCGGAAGTGGTCCTGTCTCTTTAGCCTCTTCAGTCGCAAGGGGAAAGTTCCCTCCCTCCCTCCCTAGTATTTGGTTGTTAGAGGGCGCATGGTGATTCTAGATCTGGCGGGGTGCTTTTAGATCTGGATGTTAAGTAAGTTGGTACCTCCCTAGAGAGGCGGGAGAGTTTGGGGGGGATGTACCTGGTGGTAAGCCTGTGGAAGGTACATCCCTGTGGACTAGCACCTTATGTTATCAGGTAAAAATGTTTATGGTTAATTAAAATTGTTGAGTTTTAAGAATTGATTTATTAAATTATTTAATAAATGCGGGATGCAGCCTTTACACCCATCCATGTGTCCAGAGTTTTATTTAACTAGTGCGCAATGTATGCCCATATAGGGGTCAGCTTTGTGGTTTGCTTCATTCTATAACTATGTTGATTGCAGCTAAAATTAAGTTAGATTTCTCTGCCACTGTTTGTCCTTGATTGTTAAATTTAGAATTGCAATCTGTACGTTATATTTCTAAGACAAGATCAAGAGCACAATTATCCGTTGGCAACTTTCATGGACCTTATTTCTCGTACACCCACAACACACAGGAAATTGATTCTTGGCCTGTCCTAACATACTGTCAATTAGCAAAATTCACCAACTGCTAAAAGAGCTGCAGTTTATTTCCACACCAAATATGTTTAAAGGGACATTAAACACTTTGAGATGGTAATATAAAAGGATAAATTGTATGTAAAAAACCCTCTACAATATACTATATTATTTATAACTTTATTTTGTCCCCCTTTCCTGCAATTTAATTCTGAAATTGTTTGTGAGCATTTCAGTTCTTGTTACAAACGGAAGTGGCTACAGACTCTAGTGACCTAGTTATAACTGTCCCTAATTGGCCACAGCAGAAAAAGTAACCTAAGTTACAACATGGCAGCTCCCATTGTTGTATAGACACTAAGGGCTAGATTACAAGTAGAGCTCTAATTCATCGCCACCCGGAAACAGGCAACTTTCCACGTTTGCGGGCACGCAATAAATAACCAGAAATTACAAGTGGTTGTTTATTGCTACCGCGAGCTTGCTGTAGCAATTAGAACTTATAAAATTAACCAGAGATCAGATTGTTGGTTAATTTAATAAATTTGCCACAAATGCCTCCAAAACACGTTGTAGTATATTTTATTATAAAATAAAAATTGTAGGATTTTTTTTTTTTTTTTTTTTATTTCTTTTAATGTATTTTTTTTACAGTAAGGTGGCAGTTTAATGTTTCTACTTAAGCATGCAATCAAAAGAAAATATTGCAAAAGCAATGTAAAAAAAAGTTAATTTTTAAATGACATTTTAAGGTTGCAATATTACGGCTAGATCACGAGTTTTGCGTTAGGCTTAAAAAGCAGCGTTGGCCGGTCCCAACGCTGCTTTTTAACGCCCGCTGGTATTACGAGTCTTGCAGGTACAGGTGTACCGCTCACTTTTTTGGCCAGACTCGGAAATACCACAAATCCACTTACGTCAATTGCGTATCCTATTTTTTCAATGGGACTTGCATAGCGCCGGTATTACGAGTCTGACAAAAAGTGAGCGGTACACCCTCTCCTTTCAAGACTGGTACCGCATTTAAAAGTCAGTAGTTAAGAGTTTTACACTACAACACCGTAGCATAAAACTCTTAACTAAAGTGCTAAAAAGTACACTAACACCCATAAACTACCTATTAACCCCTAAACCGAGAACCCCCCACATAGCAAACACTTAAAAAAAAAAATGTAACCCCTAATCTGCCAAACCGGACATCGCCACCATTATAATAAATATATTAACCCCTAAACCGCTGCACTCCCGCAGTTGCTAGGGGCGCAGCATCTCCTTCCCTGCTTGTTGCCAGGGGCTGTGTCAGGTTGAATGCGTGCGGCGCTCCCTTCTCCTGATGCCGGTCTGGACGTCTGTAGCGTGAATCCTGTGCCTATGTAAGCTTCTATCAAACGATCTATCACTGAACAAGTATAGGTGTTACTTTGTGTACTCCTGGGAGTGATAGATTGTTTTTTTCATATTGCCTTGCTGTGTTTTGAACCCTGCCTGTCTGCCTGCTATACCCCTGAATTGCTGTATTAATACGCTGCTGCTGAACTCTGCCTGTCTGACTACTCTACCTGTTTAACCCCTAAATTGCTGGACTGATATATTGCTGCTGAACCCTGCCTGTCTGACTACTCTACCTGTTTAACCCCTAAATTGATGGACTGATATATTGCTACTGAACCCTGTCTGTCTAACTACTTTGCTTATTAACCCCTGTTATTCTGGATTGCCTCTTTGATGCCGAATCCTGCCTGCCTGACCATTCTAGTGGTGTGCCCTTGGACTGCTTTACCGTTGCCAAACCCTGCCTGCCTGATCATTCTAGTGGTTTGTCCTTGGACTGCTTCACAGTTGCTGAATCCTGCCTGTCTGACCATTCCAGTGATTTGCCTTGCCCTGTTCTGCTGTTGCCATTGGGGACTGTCCTGCCTGTGGTGAGTGCCGCTCTCCTCATCTTACTAACTTTGCTCTGGGATATTCCCAATCATTCCGACTCAACACCGGGAAATCAAGACTACTGGCTGCGTTCGGTCTGATAGAGTGGTATCCCACGAGCATTACATTATACTTGGGCCATGGAGCCAGATGAGGTGGCATGAACTGTTTTTCTTCAGGGACAGATGTTGGGAACCCATACCACACAGTTACAAAATATGGATTCCAAGCTGGAGGCTATTACCGCTCAACTCTCCTTACTGGTAACAGCGAGGAATACCGCTCCTGTTGTTTCACTGTCAGTCCCTACACCTAGTACTGTGACCACTTCCTCTGCTTCTGGAAGTATGCCCCGGATACCATTGCCTGACAAGTATGAAGGTATTACTGATTGCAGGGGTTTTCTTAACCAATGCAGGCTGCACTTCTGCAATGATCCTCACACCTTTCAGTCTCACCACTCCGATGCTACTGAAGAATCCTCCCCATCAGATCTATGAGAGGGAATATTCGGAATAGCCACGACCGAGTCAGACACCTTATGCACTAATTCTTTAGACTTCCTCTTGTGCTTGAGAGGAAGCGCAGGGCACTAAATTAATGGTTACTAAAATTTGGGACACCTGAGGAGAAAAATGTGGCATATTTTGAACATTGTCAGAAGACTCCTGGACAGCATCCATCTTAGACAATATTGGCTCAAAAAGTCTATCCTTAAAATGTTAAGTTCTCTCAACACATGAGGAACAAAAAGGAATTGGTGGTTCAATATTAGCATTCAAACATAAAGGACATCTGTAATCTACAACAGAGTCTTTGTCCATTTTAAAAGAATAAATATAAATAATTAAATAATTAAATTATAAACACATTTAATAATTTAATAAATAAAAAAATGTTACTGTCTCTTTAAATTTTAAAAAGAAACTGCTTTATTTTTGATGCAATGCAAAAAAGAAACTGCTTTATTTTTTTAATAAAAACAAAAACGTTACTGCTTTATTTTTCAAGTTATGTGAAATAAAAACATCTTAATAACACCTCAAACAGCCTCTACACCTCAGCTATAGCTTTGCTGAGGTGCCTACCCTAGCAGGATAATGAAATAACTGATTCTAAAATTCAAAATGGAGCTGTTTCAGAAATGTCAGGCTAGCAAATAACCGTTTGATTTGAAAAACGTTAAGATGCAGATATCTCTCCTCCATATACAGGAGGTGAGAGAAAAATAAGTGTGCAACAGATACATTTTTACCTCACACAAGCCCTAATAAAACCACCAAAATGAGCCAAGTTCTCCTCAAGTCCCCAGTGCCTGCAAAACTGCCATACATAATCCCCCTTACAACAATAGGAGTAATGTATTAAATATCCCTGTTAGAGAAATAGTAAAGTGCCATGTTTTTTCCTTAAAGCTGCTTAAGAAAATAAATTAGCACTTGCCTCAATACATCTGCCTGGCAGCAAGGGAGCTCACTAGGTTTGGAGAGGTCCTTTGCCTCACATTGACCTGTGGAAAATTATAATAAGGGCAGCAACTTTTATTTAAATATGAGGGAGGCACAGTGAGAATTATGTCCCACGAGTTCCCTTTGCGCCACCAATGCTCTACTGAAGAGACTGAAATGGACTACAGCTACACACTGGAGTAAAAACAGCACATACTTGTACTGCAAATAAAATAATAAAATCTTGATTGAAGAATCTTTCCAGCACCTAACTTTACCACTTCCTTACTCTAATGTAGGCAAAGAGAATGCCTGGGTTTGGAGGGAAGGGAGGTGATATTTAACAGCTTTGCTGTGGTGCTTTTTACTGCCTCCTGCTGGCCAGGAGGTGAATATCCCAGTAGTAATTAGATGATCTATGGACTCACCGTTTCATTAGAAAGAAATATATATAATAGTAGCTCTGCAATGAAGATGGGTCTGTTGTGCATGGTGTACTAAATGAAAAACTTAGCCATGCTGTCCCGGCCGCTGACAGCATGGCATTACATATGACTCTGAATGGCTAACCATACAAAATGTATTTGTATGAGTTACAGCTCTCATTCACAATTAGTGTCAGGGTGCCAGGAATCAGACTGAGATGAGAAGTGCAAAAATAATCACACCTTTATTAATAGCAAAAAATAATAAAAAGTCCACAAGTCAAATAACAAGTCAGGAGTCAAAACCAGAGCTGGTAGTCAAACGAGCCGAGTCAGGAGCCAAAGCGAATAGTCAGACGAGCTGGAATCAGCAACAAGGAAAACAGCAGAGTCAGGAACAAGCCAGGGATCAGGAACCAGGAAGGACGTCAGGCAGCCAGGTAATACACAGGAACTCTCACAAACAGGTCTGAGACAACGCAAAGGCAAAGCATATTGAACAGAGGCCCTTTAAATAATAAGTGATGTCATCCCAATTCTGAGACTGCATCCTGTCTCACACGGATGATGCATACCAGTCTGGCCATAAAAGGAAGTGGGAAGAGGAAATGAGCAGCATCCCCCACAATGCACCATTGTCAGGAAGAGAGGTGAGTAAAATGGCTGCCAGCAGCACATGGCAAACAAAACAGGGAAAAAACCCTGACAGTACCCTCCCCTCAACAACCCCTCCCCCGCGGGAGGACAAAAGGCTTATTGGGGAAATGGGAATGGAAGGCATGGAGGAGGGCGGGAGCATGAACATCAGAGGAGGGAACCCAAGAATGCTCCTCTGGACCGTAGCCCCTCTAGTGAACCAAATACTGTACACGGCCCCTGGACATACAAGAGTCAATAATGCTGCTGACCTCATACTCCTCATGGTTGTCAACAAAGATAGGACAGGGACGAGGCAACACAGTGGTAAACCGATTACAAACCAATTGTTTCAAGAGGGAGACGTGAAAAACATTGGAGATGCGCATAGCAGGAGGAAGATCAAGAGCGTAGGCCACAGGATTAACCAGTCGGATTATTCGAAAAGGACCAACATAACGGGGAGCCAATTTATTGGAAGGCACACAAAGGTTCAAGTTGCGGGAGGACAGCCAAACTCTCTCACCAACCTGTTAGGAAGGCGCGGGCAGACACCTACGATCAGCCTGGAACTTTTGATGCTGCATAGAACAATAAAGGCAATCCTGAATCTGCACCCACGTGGAACGGAGTTGCCAGAGATGCTCCTCCAAAGCCGGAATACCCTGAGACATGAAAGAATCGGGCAACAAGGATGGTTGAAACCCATAATTCGCCATGAACGGGGATAACTTGGAGGAAGCATTAATAGCACTATTACGAGCAAACTCTGCCCAAGGTAACAGTTCAGACCAATTATTGTGGTGATCTGAGACATAGCAATGGAGGAACTGTTCCAGAGCTTGATTAGACCGTTCCGCGGCCCCATTGGATTGAGGGTGATATGCCGAGGAGAAGGTAAGCTGGATCCCCATTTGAGCACAAAAGGAATGCCAAAATCTGGAGACAAACTGGCTACCCCGGTCTGACACTATCTCCTTGGGTAACCCTTGTAAACGGAAGACCTCCCGGGCAAAAATTGAAGCAAGCTCTGAGCAGTAGGCAGCTTCATCAAGGGAATGCAATGTGACATTTTAGAAAAACGTATTAGAAAAGGAGAGAATAAGGACAGAGGCATTAATATGGCACACTTGGGGGATTGACATCTCATAACAAATTGAGTAGGTGATTGAGTGTTGAGGGACTATGAAATTAGTTTAAAACTTAACGTTTATTATTTATTATTCATTAGATAAAATATATATATATAGTTGTACACAGTGGTGTGGACCATGCCACTATATGTTAAAAATCCATTCACATACACATGAAAGAAAGAGAAAATCAAATTAACTAAAGATTGAAGAAAAAATTAAAGAAAGAAATAATTTATATACAAGCACTGCTAACTCTCTGTATTAGGAGTAGCCTCCTATAAGTTGCACAATTAAATATGTAGTATCTGGGTGAAGTTATCGTCATAAAATGGTTTCTATGTTTCTATGTGGTCCGCAGCATGCTTGGGTGGAGGTATTAGGAAGAAGTACTATTGTCGATACTGCTTATGTGCCTTAAATCAATTAAACTGAAAATACTTCTAACACTCTCCCATTCCCAAAGCAAGCTAATTATTACCCGTTAAAGGTGCCCTAAAAGAGGGCCAACAATTATACCAAAGGACGATATTCAGAAAAAAGTTTTCTAATAACCTAAACCCATTTTTTAAAACTATATTCCATAACAAAACAGAGAGCGCAGTGCAAACGGCCTGACGCGCGTTTCGCATACGCTTTATCAAAGGCTGACCCGATCACCTCCCAGGATTTCCTTATGTAGGTCCTTAGACCAATCCTGATCTGTTATTTAGACTGACGCGTCTAATCGTCCAATCGCGGATGATCTTCAGCGATTGGTTCAGAACAGAGGGTGTGTGCTGTTACACCAATAGTGTGCGGTTGGATACACATGAGGGCGTGAATACGCTCCTTGTCATTTCGCTCCATCCCGGACTCCACTGGAAACGGCATATAAGTATTAAAAGGGGATAGTAAACAAAAACCCGTTATTCATCATGACAATGTATCAGCATATAAATGCTATGATCATTCAAACTCCTTGGGTTAAAGTATGTAATGCTATGTCACAGAATAATTCAGAGTTCCATGGTCCCAGAATTCTGGTTAGTTGTATTACAATTTACCCATTATTAAACATAAAGATTTTTAGTAATTACCAATACTGAGTGTATAAATGCATATTGATATGAATCAATCTAATAAAACATTATTGCTTATATAAATAAATAATATTTTAGATGCAGGTTTCAGAGAAGTTTTAATCACTATTTCAAGCTAATTCTCTAGAACCTTTTTCCTTTCCTTTCAAAATGTGCCTCATGTACATGTAGTATTGCTAGTATTTACTACTGAATTCATTCCAAATATCCCACTCTATATTCATTCCATATATGATTCTTGTATAAGAACATAGGTAACCGTAAATATGAGTTTATATTGCTATAACTCCAGTAATTAGGTTACAAGAACTAAAATAGTGATATGAAATTATATTTAGAATTTCACAAATATAGTGAATGGGATCCGTACGAGGTAACAGTAGATCAGAAATTGTGTTGTTTTACCTTACGTAGTTAGGCTTCAAAAAGCTCAAAAAATTAGATAATTGTATTCACATCTCTAGATTATGTGTAACTTGCGTGAATTTTGGAAGAACTATTAACCTTTTAACCGAACTAGGTAGTTATTTCTAGACTTAAAATTCTGAGACCCCTTAGGGAGATTACTATGAACTTTCTTCAATATACCTGTGATACTCCTAAATATGTGAATACAATTATCTAATTTTTTGAGCTTTTTGAAGCCTAACTACGTAAGGTAAAACAACACAATTTCTGATCTACTGTTACCTCGTACGGATCCCATTCACTATATTTGTGAAATTCTAAATATAATTTCATATCACTATTTTAGTTCTTGTAACCTAATTACTGGAGTTATAGCAATATAAACTCATATTTACAGTTACCTATGTTCTTATACAAGAATCATATATGGAATGAATATAGAGTGGGATATTTGGAATGAATTCAGTAGTAAATACTAGCAATACTACATGTACATGAGGCACAGGTTGAAAGGAAAGGAAAAAGTTTCTAGAGAATTAGCTTGAAATAGTGATTAAAACTTCTCTGAAACCTGCATCTAAAATATTATTTATTTATATAAGCAATAATGTTTTATTAGATTGATTCATATCAATATGCATTTATACACTCAGTATTGGTAATTACTAAAAATCTTTATGTTTAATAATGGGTAAATTGTAATACAACTAACCAGAATTCTGGGACCATGGAACTCTGAACTATTCTATGGCATAGCATTACGTACTTTAACCCAAGGAGTTTGAATGATCATAGCATTTATATGCTGATACATTGTCATGATGAATAACGGGTTTTTGTTTACTATCCCCTTTTAATACTTATATGCCGTTTCCAGTGGAGTCCGGGATGGAGCGAAATGACAAGGAGCGTATTCACGCCCTCATGTGTATCCAACCGCACACTATTGGTGTAACGGCACACACCCTCTGTTCTGAACCAATCGCTGAAGATCATCCGCGATTGGACGATTAGACGCGTCAGTCTAAATAACAGATCAGGATTGGTCTAAGGACCTACATAAGGAAATCCCGGGAGGTGATCGGGTCAGCCTTTGATAAAGCGTATGCGAAACGCGCGTTAGGCCGTTTGCACTGCGCTCTCTGTTTTGTTATGGAATATAGTTTTAAAAAATGGGTTTAGGTTATTAGAAAACTTTTTTCTGAATATCGTCCTTTGGTATAATTGTTGGCCCTCTTTTAGGGCACCTTTAACGGGTAATAATTAGCTTGCTTTGGGAATGGGAGAGTGTTAGAAGTATTTTCAGTTTAATTGATTTAAGGCACATAAGCAGTATCGACAATAGTACTTCTTCCTAATACCTCCACCCAAGCATGCTGCGGACCACATAGAAACATAGAAACCATTTTATGACGATAACTTCACCCAGATACTACATATTTAATTGTGCAACTTATAGGAGGCTACTCCTAATACAGAGAGTTAGCAGTGCTTGTATATAAATTATTTCTTTCTTTAATTTTTTCTTCAATCTTTAGTTAATTTGATTTTCTCTTTCTTTCATGTGTATGTGAATGGATTTTTAACATATAGTGGCATGGTCCACACCACTGTGTACAACTATATATATATTTTTTATCTAATGAATAATAAATAATAAACGTTAAGTTTTAAACTAATTTCATAGTCCCTCAACACTCAATCACCTACTCAATTTGTTATGAGATGTCAATCCCCCAAGTGTGCCATATTAATGCCTCTGTCCTTATTCTCTCCTTTTCTAATACATTATAATTGGCATTAGGCACTACCTTATCCAGTACATAGGTCTATCTGGAGTAAGGTCTGAGATTGTCATCTCGAGTTCTTTCCCACCTTCCCCTTGAGGTTAAAGGGGTATTTTTTAAAAAAGTACTTAATATTGACTATCCAGTAGTCTTCTTCTATAAACTGGGAAATAATTATGGCTTCCATCAATTTGATGGAGGATTTCCTTAATCGCGAAAAAGACAGAAAAGCAAACATAGACAAAACATTTGCTAACTTTACAACAGAGGGTGTTAATAAAAATAACTTTGAAGACTGGGAATCAGGCCTGAATATTCTAGGTGAACTGCTAAGGAAACATACAAGGTCTATATGGAATAAAAGCACCTATGGCCGTTACCTAGCGAAACACATAATACCTAGAGGCCTAAGAGTTAGACTCTTCCCAAGCTTTAGCTTTCATATAGAGAGTTATAGAGGGAGATGGGAACAAGCCCTTATCTCTTGTTCAGAGGTCTTAGTTGCGATTCTCTCAGATTACGAGACAGAGATTGTGGAAGAACTGAATAAAGAGATCTCTGATATCACTGTTAAACTTAAAAACTTTGAAAGTCTGGAAGACTTTAAAACAGCATATAAAAACTTGAGAGGAGAACTAGACGATAAAGAGAAGGAGATAATTAAGACCAAATGTGCCAAGCTAAGCAGGGATATGAAGGATTTTGAACAGGGAAGAGTTTTTACATGGGATGAAAGGAATCCCAGACGTAGAAGGAACTTAGTACCATCAAAAACCAATAGGGAGGATGTTTCTACATCAGAGTATGAGTCCTCAGCAGGGGAAGAGGGGGCAGAAGGATTTTCAGGCAGAACCCTACTGGTACCAAGTGCAAGTGATAGACAAACCCTTCTCTCAAAAAACGAGAAAGAGGGCAAACCCAAAGAAAAGGAAAAAGCAAAAGAAGGGTGGGGAAGAACAGAAATCAATTTGAGAAACAGAACGAGATGGGGGTACAGGAACAACGACAAAACCAGGGAGGATTGGTCGAGACGACCGAGATGGTAAACTCAGACACTTTGGAAATAGTGAATTTGTCTGACAGAATCCTATCACCCCAACACAAAAGTATACTAGGTAGAGGTTTGTCCTTTTCCCCTTCCAACAACCCTGATTTCTTTGAGATAATAAAAGATATTAATCTCTTCGCCAGAAAACTGGCACTCAAAAAAATGTACACAAAGCACAATGATAGTGATGAAGAGACGCAAGCCATTATGGACCTTGTGACACTACTAGAAGACAATGAAATGACAATACCTAATACTCCAGATTGGCACAAGAAACTTACAAAAAAGTCCACATTTATGCCACAACTCTCCTCCTTTCCACAGATAGAAATATTCTTAAAAGTATTCTGCAGAGATATTTTGAATTTAAGAGAAAGGGATTGGAGTAATCTAAGCAGAGAAGAAAAGTGGGCTTTAAATGACATTCAAAAATGGGATGATGTGATCATCAAGCCATCTGATAAGGGAGGTAATATTGTCATCTGGCCGGTACCTATGTACATCACGGAAGCAATGAAACAGCTGGGTGACACTAAGTGTTACAAATTTTTATGGAGCAATCCTAGTGAGGACTACCTGAAAATGTATGAAACCTTAGTGAGGGATGCCAAGAAAGATAACCTAATTGATGAAAAAGAAGAGAAATTCTTAAAAGTTAACAATCCTAAAATTGCCACTTTTTATTTATTACCCAAGATACATAAAAACAAACAGACACCCCCTGGTAGACCAATTGTGGCTGGAATTGGTAGTCTCTGTGAACAGGCATCAAGGTATTTGGATTTGAGATTAAGAAATATTGTTCTAACATTACCCTCATACACGAGAGACACGATGGATGTTCTGAGTAAAATTGAAGACATGACCCTAGAAGACGATATGCTCTTAGCAACGTGTGACGTAGAGTCTCCCTACACGTCAATTGAACATCACTGGGGCTGTCATGCAGTTAACTATTTTCTCCAAATGGAAGCAATAGAACATACTCCCAAAAATACATTCATAGTCAAATTACTCAAATTTGTACTGAGCCATAACTTCTTTGTCTTTAATGACAAATTTTTCCTGCAAATTCGAGGAACAGCCATGGGCACAGCCTGTGCCCCCACCTATGCGAACATATACTTAGGGTGGTGGGAGCGAGAATTTGTGTTTGGAATGGATATGGAAAAATATGCGGACAATATTGTCCTTTGGCTCACGTACATAGATGACGTCTTCCTAATTTGGAAAGGGGACATATCCATATTCAGAGAATTTATTGAAATCCTCAACACTAATAATCTGAATTTACGTCTAACATATGAAATCAATCATGAAAGTGTTACATTCCTTGATTTAAAGATTTCGAGGGATATGTTTGGTCAGATTAAATCAGACCTCTATAGGAAGGAAACTGCCACGAACTCAATATTGAATTTCCAAAGTGCACATCATCCAGCCACCAAGAAAGCCATACCCTTTGGGGAATTTCTTAGGTTAAGGCGTAATTGCTCTGACATTATAGACTTTAAAAATCAGGCAATGGATATGAAAAAGAGATTAAAAACTAGAGGATACCCAAATAGTATCCTAAAAAAGGCATATCACAGAGCCCTCCATACGGACAGAGCACAGTTGTTGAAACCTAAATCCAAGAACAACATGGATAACAGAGTTAGGTTTGTAAGTACTTTCAATACTGCACATAAGGAAATAAAGGAAATACTTAACACGCATGTACATATTCTAAAAACTGACGAGGATTTATCCAAATGTATTGGCAATAATATTGCAATGAGCTGGAGAAGAGCCCCTACTATTAGGGATAAGATAACGAAGAGTCATTTTGTTAAAAATACTCCTAAAAAAAGAAAGGACTTTTTGGGAACATATGCATGTGGAACATGCAAATTCTGCCCATACATATTAAATGTGAAGCAGATGAATATCTTTCCATCTGGAGTGATCATAATGAACGACTTCTACATTTGTAGGAGCAAAAGTATTATCTACTGTATTGAATGTAACTGTAAGAAGAAGTATGTGGGTATGTCGACACGGGAGTTCAGAAGACGTCTGGGCGAACATATATGCAACATCAAAAATGCAAGAAATGACTTGGAACATGACAAAAAATTGACCACAGTAGCAAGACATTTTCTAGAAAAACATGACTGCAAACCAGAATTGCAAGGCTGGATTCTCCAGAAAGTCTCATTAGGAATAAGAGGGGGGAATATCGAAAAAGCATTACTCAAAGCAGAGACGAAATGGATCTTCAGGATGCAGAGTATGAGTCCTAAGGGGCTCAATGAAACTTTAACTTTTAGTGCGTTCCTAGAGTAAAAATCCCCCAAAAAATGATGCCATATCAATCTTGAGGATATGACCCCTGGAATCAATGTAGTCTTGAATAGATATAACCTAGTATCTCAATATCTAGATTATGTGTAACTTGCGTGAATTTTGGAAGAACTATCAACCTTTTAACCGAACTAGGTAGTTATTTCTAGACTTAAAATCCTGAGACCCCTTAGGGAGATTACTATGAACTTTCTTCAATATACCTGTGATACTCCTAAATATGTGAATACAATTATCTAATTTTTTGAGCTTTTTGAAGCCTAACTACGTAAGGTAAAACAACACAATTTCTGATCTACTGTTACCTCGTACGGATCCCATTCACTATATTTGTGAAATTCTAAATATAATTTCATATCACTATTTTAGTTCTTGTAACCTAATTACTGGAGTTATAGCAATATAAACTCATATTTACAGTTACCTATGTTCTTATACAAGAATCATATATGGAATGAATATAGAGTGGGATATTTGGAATGAATTCAGTAGTAAATACTAGCAATACTACATGTTCATGAGGCACAGGTTGAAAGGAAAGGAAAAAGTTTCTAGAGAATTAGCTTGAAATAGTGATTAAAACTTCTCTGAAACCTGCATCTAAAATATTATTTATTTATATAAGCAATAATGTTTTATTAGATTGATTCATATCAATATGCATTTATACACTCAGTATTGGTAATTACTAAAAATCTTTATGTTTAATAATGGGTAAATTGTAATACAACTAACCAGAATTCTGGGACCATGGAACTCTGAATTATTCTGTGGCATAGCATTACGTACTTTAACCCAAGGAGTTTGAATGATCATAGCATTTATATGCTGATACATTGTCATGATGAATAACGGGTTTTTGTTTACTATCCCCTTTTAATACTTATATGCCGTTTCCAGTGGAGTCCGGGATGGAGCGAAATGACAAGGAGCGTATTCACGCCCTCATGTGTATCCAACCGCACACTATTGGTGTAACGGCACACACCCTCTGTTCTGAACCAATCGCTGAAGATCATCCGCGATTGGACGATTAGACGCGTCAGTCTAAATAACAGATCAGGATTGGTCTAAGGACCTACATAAGGAAATCCCGGGAGGTGATCGGGTCAGCCTTTGATAAAGCGTATGCGAAACGCACGTTAGGCCGTTTGCACTGCGCTCTCTGTTTTGTTATGGAATATAGTTTTAAAAAATGGGTTTAGGTTATTAGAAAACTTTTTTCTGAATATCGTCCTTTGGTATAATTGTTGGCTCTCTTTTAGGGCACCTTTAACGGGTAATAATTAGCTTGCTTTGGGAATGGGAGAGTGTTAGAAGTATTTTCAGTTTAATTGATTTAAGGCACATAAGCAGTATCGACAATAGTACTTCTTCCTAATACCTCCACCCAAGCATGCTGCGGACCACATAGAAACATAGAAACCATTTTATGACGATAACTTCACCCAGATACTACATATTTAATTGTGCAACTTATAGGAGGCTACTCCTAATACAGAGAGTTAGCAGTGCTTATATATAAATTATTTCTTTCTTTAATTTTTTCTTCAATCTTTAGTTAATTTGATTTTCTCTTTCTTTCATGTGTATGTGAATGGATTTTTAACATATAGTGGCATGGTCCACACCACTGTGTACAACTATATATATATTTTTTATCTAATGAATAATAAATAATAAACGTTAAGTTTTAAACTAATTTCATAGTCCCTCAACACTCAATCACCTACTCAATTTGTTATGAGATGTCAATCCCCCAAGTGTGCCCTATTAATGCCTCTGTCCTTATTCTCTCCTTTTCTAATACATTATAATTGGCATTAGGCACTACCTTATCCAGTACATAGGTCTATCTGGAGTAAGGTCTGAGATTGTCATCTCGAGTTCTTTCCCACCTTCCCCTTGAGGTTAAAAGGGTATTTTTAAATTTTTTTTTAGAAAAACGGTCAACCACCATAAGGATAACAGTATTCCCATTGGAAACAGGGAGCTCGACAATGAAGTCCATGGAAAGATGTGTCCAAGGACGCTCACCATTAGCAATTGGTTGAAGAAGACCTACAGGAAGACGTCAAGGTCAGGAGCCTTATTCTGTGCACAAACTGAGCAGGAGGCAACATACGCAGCAACATCAGAATGAAGACCAGGCCACGAGATTTGTCGAGTGACAGACCAAATCATTTGGTTCTTACCTGGGTGACCTGTGACTGTAGGATAGTGGTAAGTGTGCAAAAGTTTAGTTTGAAGAATCTCAGGAACAAAACACTTACCACTAGGTTTCTCAGGAGGTGCATTGGTTTGTGTAGCCAGGATCTCCTCCCCCAAGGGAGAAGTCAAATTAGTACGTATGCTAGCCAAAATATGGTCAGGAGGTATAACAGGAGTAGGTACAGACTCCTCCTTGGACAGAGGCGAAAATTGTTGAGAGAGGGCATCAACCCTAACATTCTTACTAACAGGCAGGTAGGAGACCACATAATTAAACCGAGACAAAAATAGCGCCCATCTGGCCTGTCAGGGCAACAAATGTTCTGCTTCAGATAGATAAGTTAAATTCTTGTGGTCAGTAAGAATGAGCACTGGCACGCTAGTGCCCTCGAGAAGTCTCCATTCCTTGAGTGCCAAAATTATGGCCAGTAATTCCCTGTCGCCAATTTCATAATTGCACTCCGCTGGAGAACTGCAGAACTGCAGATAACTTGTCAGGATCCATGGAGAACCCTGCAACGGAGATAACATAACCTAGGAAGGTTACTTCAGTCTGATGGAACTCATTTTTCAGAATGATGAGCCTCAAGTGTGGGTGAGTGTATGAGGATGTCGTCTAAGTACACCACAACACACTGTTGCAACATATCTCGTAGGACATCATTAATAAATTCCTGAAAAACAGCAGGAGCATTACATAGGCCAAAGGGCATTACAAGGTACTCATAATGCCCGCTCCTGGTGTTAAATGCTGTTTTCCATTCGTGGCCCTCCTTAATCCTAATGAGATTGTACGCTCCTCTCAAATCAAGTTTAGTAAAGACCGTAGCTCCCTTGAGGCGGTCAAAAAGTTCAGTAATGAGCTGAATAGGGTAAGCATTTTTAATGGTAAGATGATTAAGACCCCTATAATCGATGCATGGTCTTGACTCGCCACCCTTTTTCTTCACAAAGAAGAAGCCAGCCCCTGCAGGAGAGCAGGATTTGTGGATGATCCCCCGCGACAGAGCATCGGCAACATACCATAGCACAATTCTCTGCAACAGACAGAGGGTACACCCGGCCCTGAGGAGGAATGGCTCCGGGTTGCAGGTCTATGGCACAATCGTAAGACCGGTGACGAGGCAACGTATGGAACTCAATAGCATACTGAGCAACAGGTATTGTACCTTGCTGAATGGACATGAGTCGTTTAGCAATAGAGGAGGAGCGAGCTGGAACATCAAATACCATTCGAAAGGAGGCCACAAATTCAGGGTAATTTGAAATCACAGGTTTATTTGTCTCCCACAAGGGATTAGTCCAAGCAAGAGCTGTGTCAGAGAGTAATGAGATGAGAAATCCCACCTTAGCTCTATCAGAGGGAAATGCCTGAGGTAACATCTCAAAGTAAATGCCCACCTGGTTCAAAAACCCTCTGCACTGAATAGGATCACCTTCATATTGCTGAGGTAGAGGTGCAGAACTGGACATGCTCCTGGTAGGACTAGGTGCAGCAGCGGAAACAGGAGCAGACATAACTTGCGGGACACTTTAGTCCAAATGTGCAGTGCAAGTAAGCAGGGTTTGCAGGGCTACTGCAAATTGATCCAAGCGGTGATCCTGTACATCCATCCTGGAAATGATGGCAGGTAAAGGTGGATTATTAGCACCATCAGGATTCATAGCCTTTGCGTAATGTCAGGGTGCCAGGAATCAGACTGAGACAAGAAGTGCAAAAATAATAACTTCTTTATTAATAGCAAAAAATAATAAAAAGTCCACAAGTCAAATAACAAGCCAGGAGTCAAAACCAGAGCTGGTAGTCAGACGAGCCGAGTCAGGAGCCAAAGACAATAGATAATAAA
This sequence comes from Bombina bombina, assembly GCF_027579735.1. Lineage (NCBI taxonomy): Eukaryota > Metazoa > Chordata > Amphibia > Anura > Bombinatoridae > Bombina > Bombina bombina. The sequence continues at coordinate 1,121,843,927 of NC_069503.1, forward strand.
CAGTCACAGTCATGTGATCAGGGGCTAGAAGAAGGTTCCTAGATACAAGCTATTCACAGAGGTAAAAAGTATATTAATATAACTGTGTTAGTTGTGCAAAACTGGGGAATGGGTAATAAAGGTATTATCTATCTTTTAAAACAATAACAATTCTATGGTAGACTGTCCCTTTAAGCACTTAACATAACATTATTACAGGTCATGAAAAAGGCATAGACACAGTCATGTACCCTTATTTTAAAGCCCAAGCCCCCTTTATAATAAAGCCCCTATATAAGTTTAAATAATCAGGTTATCACTATGGTTAATACAGTAGTGATTATCTTGCAAGAATAAAGGTGCTTTTAAGCAAAGGATAACTGGAGAAGGAAGCAAATTAAATAATAGAAGTAAATGGTAAAGTTGTTTAGAATGGTATGCTCTGTCTAAATCACAAAATAAATATTTTGGGTTTCCTGTCCCTTTAAATGCGACCAGCAAATAAAAACTCCAAAACAGCTCCACACAGAGTGGAAATGGCTCAGCAGTTAAGGGGTTAATATCAGCATATGGACATTTATTACATAAAATGTTAGTAGACATCACAGTGATAACATAAATATACTGTTGTCTAGTTTCAATCCTATTTTACCTTTGCAATGACATAACAGACACATAAGGGAACTTGAAATTTCAGTTGGGTAAAATATGTGATTTAGCATAAGATTTTGATAACCGCTGACTTAAAATCACATTCCAGAGGTTTCAATTTTTTTATAAAGCAACAAAGGGCAAGTGCCGCAAAACATTATTTTTTCGCTCGGTCACTAACTGTGCTCAAAGTAAAAAATGAACATGGCCGGGTGAGCGCACATATTACAAGTTGAAAGTAAAAATGAATTGTGCAAGCGAAAGACTCAGGTGTGCTAACTTCAGGACTTCTCCCCATAGACCTCTATGGAGCATGCTGAAGAGTTCTGTTTAACTGTTTCACGAAACATAAAGATATCAGATCTCATGTTAGTAAACAAAAAGGCAGGTGAAGGACTTTAACTTTGAGATACATACATATACATGTCTAAAGATGGATATGTGTTTTTATATATGAGTATATATGTGTACAGATGTATTTATATGTCCATTTAATAAAGTGTTATACTGCGTATTTACTGTACATATTTCACATTCCAATGTTGTGCACATAGCAGAATATGTTCTATGTATGTTTAAATACATACAAATATACTGTATATAGGAATATCTACCTATATGAAATAATGTGTGTATATATATATATATAGGTATAGATATATATTGTACCAAAATACCATCAGAAATAAATAAATAGAAATATGCATTTATGAATAAATAGAACATATACTGCTTTGTGAAGAATATTGGAATGTGAAATATTCATATTTTCATGTTGGGTTAGCGCACATGAGAATATGCGATCGGATTTGCGCAACAGTGGCATGTTTTTTCCCACTTTTTTTGCTCCATTGACTTCAATGCTGGACTAGGTAATTGCGCACGTGATATTGTAGGTTTTGGTTTTTGCGCGGATCGGGTTAGCAAGAGCGCAATAACTTTTTACTTTCAACTCCTAATACCAGCGCAAACCCTAAGTGCACAAAAAGTTTACTTCTAGCGCAAATAGTACTCTAGGGAAAGCTCGAAATAGCGCTCCACTTGTAATCTGGTCCTTAATACTTCACATGTTCCACAAAAGATAACACACCCTGTGCTTGAGTTGTAATTTAGCACACTATGTTGTATTAAGGAAAACAAAAAACAAAACACCATTGCAATATACGTTCATTATTTATCTCAGCATCATTTACTGAAAAATACCTCTGAACATGTGAATGATCTATTCCCATTCAGAGAGGTTGGTCTATCTCCATCATGCTTAACCATAGTGACATTTAACTGACCCTGCAACATTCTACACATTATCTGGTTAGCTCAGAGCACAAGCTAATTAACATCAGTCCCTAAGTAGCTAAGTTACTTGAAAGCCACAAAGCTGTTTCCCACAACTGTTCTTGAATTACATAATCTTGTAAATTGTCTGAATAAAACAATGTTTAATTTTTAACTTGTTTGTGTTTATTTGCTGATACTATGGGCTCAGTTTCAGAGCCTTTGTGGTGCAGACAAACTTTGGAATAGTTTCGTATGTCAAGAAGTAGCAGTCATAAAAGGTGGCAGAGAAAAATCACTCTTGAACAAACTGTCTGAAATGACTGACAACTCTTGGTCTTCTAAGATTGGTTGCTCAAAAGCCAAGGCCCCTATCTAGGGCTGAAATGCTTTGATTTTATTTGCATTCCTTTTATGGATACTCATATTAACATTTTTGGGGATTTTTTTACAATTATTTTTTTATATTTGTACAGACTTTCTTTCACAGGATTACCAAAGCACTTTTTTCTCTTCTTTTTTGTTTCATTTTTTACATGAGAGTACCCTTTTGTATATATGTGCTTACAAGCTATTTGTGTAATAAAATGTTCAATAATTTGTAAATATCACTGGATTATTTATCTAAATATTATGATCACTTTAGCCTTTTTTAGGTGCTCCCTACCTCTGGACTATATTCTTGTTTATTAGTTATTAAGGGACCTTTTTGGGAGCTTGTTGGTCTTTATATGTAGGCGCTGTAATATAGGTATTGCTTTTACGACCGTGAGTTATTTATGATTAAACAACTAAAAATCTATGCGCTGGTGGTAGATAATAGTTCACATAAAAATCAGATACCCCAAGTCATCTGAATAAATAGTTTTAGTAGCAGTTATGATTGTCTTATATGTGTGCGCCTGTGTGCAAACACTGGCTTAATATCTACCAAATGACAATGGTCTTAGTAGTATTTGTATTTCTATGTCTATGTTTATATAAATAAATGTATAGAAAAAAACGTTTTTTAGTTTTTAAAGAATTTTCATAGAATAATATCTTAAAATTATTAAGTTCTAATTCAAAAATAAAAATAAAAAATAATAATAAAAAAAATATACAAAGATTATTGGTTAAAAATAATATTCTTTTATTAGAATCAATATAAAACTGTCAGTCGAAATTGCTTAATCTTAAAGTGGTTATGTGAGAAAGTTGGTACCAACCAATTGTATTGAGGTGTAGCTAAAATTAGTATATGATATATGTGTGTAAAATTAGCAAGTCCAGTTTATACCTTGGTAGGTATTTAAAAATACTTTTTGTAAATGATTTGGCTTTTCGCTCATAAAATGCACCAAAGGTAGAAAATAAGGTATAATTGGTAGAAATACAGTTGTTAGAGATCGTTGTTGAAGACAACTATTGACACCTGGTTCAACAATAGGTGTTTATTTTCAGCCTTTTTGAAATAAGCCTTTTTGTGATATGACCAAAAGATTTAGGCTAGGTGTTTGAGCCGTTTTCTGTATGTCACAGTAATTATATCACAATAGTTATTGAACACTTAGTTTGTCTTTTGCGATATTATTAATCAACAGACTTTGAATAAGGTACCTTATTTGCAGTTCCAAGTCATATAAGAAGGTTCTTGCATGTCCAAAAATGAGGTATAGATGAGAAACTTTCTTTGTCCTTTCAAAGTTTCTAGGAGCGCTTGTTGCAGCGTGTATGTCTCCTGTGAAAGTTGCCTCTGTCACTTCCGTGTCCGGTCTTGACTCGCCCACCAAATGCGAGATTGACAGATAGGTAAAGAGCAAGGTTTCTCCAGTGCAGTGTAAGCAGTCTGTATCCAAGGTGATCAGTAAGCAGTCTGTATCCAAAGCAACGCGTTTCAGCTCCAAAGAGCCTTTCTCAAGCTTCTGTCAGACCTGCTTAGAATCCTATCTTTTATACCTTTATTCCTGATTGAGTAAATTGTTTAATTGTTTTATAGACGATGTAATAATTATTTGGAGAGGGACCCCTGAGAATTTTGAAATAATTTTTAACGAAATGAATAATAACAATTATAATATACGCTTCACCAAAGAAATAAGCAACACAAATTTGAACTTCCTAGATTTAGAAATCTATATTGAAAACAATACTATCAATACAAGAACCTACTTTAAACCGGTAGATAGTAACAATTTTATCCATTCAAGTAGCTGCCATCATCAAGCCTGGAAGAACAATATACTGAAAGGACAAATGCTGAGGGTAATGAAAAATTGTAACAAACTTGAGGATTATGATAACCAATCAAAAGCACTTAAGGCAAAGTTTATAGAAAGAGGCTATAGGGAAGAATTTGTAGAGAATATTAGACAAGGAGTAGGAAAAATGGAAAGAAATACCATATTAAACAAAAATAATAAAAAATTTAGTGACAACACCCACCCAGAACATAATAAACTAAATATCCCATTCATAAGTGATTTCAATGCAAACTATAAAATAACAGAAAAAATACTAAAGAAACATTGGCACATACTACATCAAGATAAAATTATTGGCCCCTTTATCACTAAAAAACCGAGGTTCATATACAGAAAAGCTAATAATTTAAAAAACATACTTGCCCCAACCCAAATTAAACAGCATAAAAAAATAGACAAAGATTTAAAAGGACAGGACCTAAAAGGTTTTTTCCCATGTTTTATATGCAAATCTTGCAGACACTCCAAGAAAAGTAAAACAGTCACATCACATATTAATAAAAGGGAATTTAAAATCCAAGAATGTATAAGATGCACAGATAAAAATATTGTCTACATGATTCAGTGTAAATGTGGAATGCAATACGTAGGCGAATCAGAACGCCCCCTACGTGAAAGAATACGAGAGCATATTTTATCCATCGAAAATATGGACGAGGATAGAAATAAGGACCTACCCGTCCCTAAGCATTTTAAAGCCTGTAATAATGGTAATCTAACATTTTTTAACTATATGGGCATAGCCAAATTACAAAAACAAAAGAGAGGGGGAGATAATCAAAAAAGATTATTGCAGCTAGAAAGCAAATGGATTTACAATTTAGACACACTTCACCCACAAGGTCTGAATTTAGAAATTGAACTGAGAAGTTTTTTCACATAGATCATAACACAATACTACAAGAAATCATAAATACCTACAATCTCTAGATTGAGACTGTTTCACCCATCTATTACACATTGGTTTGTTCTATAACACTTAGAATGTCCAGCTTTATATATATGTATATATTATTTAGTCCTTTATTACCTAAGAAAAAAACGTTTTTAAAGTATATAAATAAATCTGATAATTTTTCTATCTTTTTTTTTTTTTTTTTTTTTTTTTTACAGAATATTCAGTATTTATTTCATTTTAAGCAATTTTGAGCAACTTTCTAATTTACTCCTATTATCATTTTTTCTTTGTTCTCTTGGTATCTTTATTTATTTTATTTTTTTTTTGTTTAAATAATTTTTATTGAGGTCAAATATGCAAAATAACAGGCAGAGTGAGATACAGAAATCGTATACAAAGAAAAGAAAAACATATCAGTCATATTGTCACATTATACAATTAGATCCGCTACTACACAGTATTGTAGGCATAATGATAAACAAAAAAAAGAGACCTCACATTTTCTATTTTGTTACATAAAAAGATAAGGAAAAAGAGAAGACTTGTAATTACTCGCATTACAAATATATTTATATATTCACACAAAAGAACAAGCTTTCTTGAACTGAAAGATATTAATGATAAGATATTAATGATAGGATATTAATGATAGAATATCCCACAGGCATTGTAATTAGAAATAAGTTAAAAAAACTGATGTTATCGGTTGGTAACAGAACTGTGCTGCGTCTGTGACTTTAAACTAGGTAAGAAGCTCTATATCTGTATACATATAACCTGGGACAGTAACAGAGCCCCAGTACAACATAACTAGCTTCAAGTGATGTAAAGACTGTATAGCCAATAGTCAATCAGACATAGATATCATTATATGAGTTTATGAAAAGGTTAAAGGCCTTATTCTTAATCTGATATGTCCAGAATCTAGCTCCACCCAGGGCCCTTGGGTTGGCGCCAGTTCCCAACATCCTTTAGACGAGTACCCATATAATATCTATTGTTGAAATACATATACCCTTTGCTAGAGTTATACTATAAGAGCACACTGTATAGATTGTTTTAAACGGCCAATCTCGCAAACAAAAGTAGAACCAAAAATGGCTTTGTCTCAATCACTATTACCACCAATCACAACAACTGGAAATAATACTGTGGGAATTAGAACTATTGATGCAAGGGTAATTAATTGTGGTATATTTCAAGGAAACCACGCATTTAGTTCCTGACTGTAAAGTAAGTAGTCAGGGAACTATAAGGTGATGGGGGGGAAAAAAGGATGTGGAGCCACCCGCACTAATATGTGATATCATAATGATAAATATACCAGGAGGTCATACATAGCTCGATACTGACTATACAGGTGTAGCATAGAAGTTAAATAGCTGGCTTTAAGATATCCATAAGGGAGTTCAGAGCAAATGAAAGGCTATATCTCTAGACTCACACTAGAACATTTATGGTTTGTATATAGATAAAAAATATATTATTTTGACTCCTCAATGGTATAACTGCATTAACAAAGTAAAGAGAAAATAATTCTCTCAATGACACGGTCATAGAAAAGGTAGGCAGACATAAAGCGCGAGAAAGGAAGATATGTAGATGGTGTATATGTGGACTTATAGAGCTGGGTGTATTAGTTTATAAACAGAAAAGCTGACATATATAGCAATAAAGGGATACATATCACAGTATGCCAAGTACAGTGTGTAGATGGCACAATACTCACATTGGAGGGGAAAGAAAAAGAACATTTAAGACATATATTAATAAAAAGCTTTTTCATAGAATAATAGGAGTCTAGACAACTCATGAAGGTTTGCATATATTGAAAATAAATAAAATAGCAGGGCTATCCATTTCCCCCATCACACAAAAACATTAATGGGCAAAGATTAAGTATTGACTCCCCTCTGGTGGTAAGAAGCAGTAACGGCATCTTCTATGTAATTATATTCATTTTACTCAGGTGGTAGAAAACTATAGGGCATGGAAAGGCCACTCAACTAAATGATTAAGAGAAATGAAATGTTAAACAGCCTCTTAGTGAATAACAGAGGCCTAGATAGGAATTTGTCATAGAGGGGCAACAGAAAATCTTAGGCTAGCACAAAGAAAAAACATAATATACCCAATACGTCAACAGCATTATAATTTTCCCAGAGTTTATAGGCCAGCTTGGAACCAAGTTGTAATGTCATTTAAGGGAATCATAATGCACTATGGGCATAGAGTACACTCAGCTCACCCAATTCCACGCTCAACCAGAGTCCAATGTTGCGCAATGGAGCAGTATCCATATTGCTGGAAGTTCCTTTGGGCAGTAAGAAAACTCTCAGATTGGGAATCCTTGCGGTGATGGATCCCCCAATCGTACTCCAGTCTCTCAGAAACTAGATATGTCAAACCCTGAGGGCGCCTTCCCAGGGTCCGACTCGCTGCATCTTTCACTTTAGCAGAGACCACTGTAACAGGTGTTCCAGAGGGTCCCAATGTTGACCTTTCACTTTCAGCAGGGAATCGATCATACATGCAGTTGCTTCTAGTGCAGACAAACCCGGTCCGTATCAGTTGAACTCCGCTTTGCTCCGGTGCGCGGAGAGCCGGTGTAGACTGCTGCGGTCCTGAATCAGTAGCATGGCTATGGGAGCCCGCATCCGGTCTGTTATAAGCTTCAATAGCTGGTACTGGGCGGATTGACTCGCCTGCCGCACTCTGTAGATCATCGGGTGCGGGCTGTGAGACCCCATGTAGCTGCAGAAGTTGCTGGGTTTCCTCAGGGGGTATGCTATGGTTTGCGGATGACAGTGCTAGTGCCAGTGCCCCCTCCAATTTCCGGAAATGGCTACAAAGCAAGTGCTGTAAATTTTCCTCCCAATTAGAAGCCATAATCCTTATAACTTCTACTTGTATTGGGGCTTTATCGTGTCTCTTGCATCCAGTATGCAAAACCCTTTCTCCTTATGCTATAAACACTCTCTAGATCGGCTTCTGCGCCATATGGCCTCCACGTGAGAGAAAAAAAAAATGGCTGCTCCTAGATGTTCTGTGTATCAGTCGGCCCGCAAAATAACTACCTTCTCCTTTATGTAGCTGTTATTCAATGTCCCAATTGTTCTTAGTCGCCTCTTAAGACCCAGGGATGTTTATAAAGTGGATCTATGCTGGGCTGAATGGTCAAATATATAAAATTATAAGCTGTTTCAGCAGAGCTGAAGTGAAGAGCGACCGTTCAGTTCTCAGGCTAGCTCCGCCCCCCAATTTTTCTATCTTAACAAACAAATTTTAAGTTTTATTTTTCATATGATGCAGGTCATATATAGATATGTACAGTCTTTTTAATGTACAGTAATAACTTGGAAATACATTGGAAAGAACCAATAGAAATATAAAAATGTAAAAATATTTTTTCAACAAAGGAAAAAAGTGAAATAAGCCAACCGATTCTATTCCAGTTTTCACTATAATTATTTACTTAATCTAAAGTGGCTTTTAAACATATTGAAACCACACACAGTATAGTACCAATATAAATATAAAAAAAAAATCTTTTCAACAAAGGAAAAAAGAGAACTATTCCAGTTTTTTACTAAAATTATTTATTTAGTTGTTGAATTATTTTATTATATTTTTTTCTAATAAGAATACATGAATACTCTATAGCGGCTTTTAAGCATATTGAAAACCACACACAGAAATGATATTGGCTTTGACAATGCTTCAATAAAACAATTAAACAATTTACTCAATCAGGAACAAAGGTATAAAAGATAGGATTCTAAGCAGGTCTGACAGAAGCTTGAGAAAGGCTCTTTGGAGCTGAAACGCGTTGCTTTGGATACAGACTGCTTACTGATCACCTTGGATACAGACTGCTTACACTGCACTGGAGAAACCTTGCTCTTTACCTATCTGTCAATCTCGCATTTGGTGGGCGTGTCAAGACCGGACACGGAAGTGACAGAGGCAACTTTCACAGGAGACATACACGCTGCAACAAGCGCTCCTAGAAACTTTGAAAGGACAAAGAAAGTTTCTCATCTATACCTCATTTTTGGACACGCAAGAACCTTCTTATATGACTTGGAACTGCAAATAAGGTACCTTATTCAAAGTCTGTTGATTAATAATATCGCAAAAGACAAACTAAGTGTTCAATAACTATTGTGATATAATTACTGTGACATACAGAAAACGGCTCAAACACCTAGCCTAAATCTTTTGGTCATATCACAAAAAGGCTTATTTCAAAAAGGCTGAAAATAAACACCTATTGTTGAACCAGGTGTCAATAGTTGTCTTCAACAACGATCTCTAACAACTGTATTTCTACGAATTATACCTTATTTTCTACCTTTGGTGCATTTTATGAGCGAAAAGCCAAATCATTTACAAAAAGTATTTTACGACCGTGAGTTAACCTTGAAAGGACTTGATCTCAGATGTTTGAGCCTCACAGATGACAAATAACCAATGGAGTCATCTCACCAGATTTAACATTAGACTAAATTAGGTTTCTGTAATAGTAACAGGGGTAGATTTAACAAGCCCCGTATGCATCTGTTTCCGCACGAGCCTCCAGACTCGCCGGAAACAGGAGTTAAGAAGCAGCGGTCTTAAGAACGCTGCTCCTTAACTCGTCCACCACCTCTCTGAGGCAGCGGACAGCAATCATCCCGATCAGATCTGATCGGGTTGATTGACATCCCCTGCTAGTGGCCGATTAGCCATGAATGTGCAGGGGGGCGGCATTGAACAAGCATTTCACTAGAAGTGCTTGTACAATGATAAATGCAGACAGCATACGCTGTCGGCATTTATCGATGTCCACTCGCACTATGATAAATCGTCTCCTAAGTATTAATAAAAAAAAATCATAGTATTGATAGTATTTGTATGACAAGTGCAAGGACACAATTAACCATTGGCAGTTAGAACTGAGCTATAGTACGCCTACAGCACAAAGGAAATTGCTTCTTCTGCTATAGACAGATATTAATGCACCAAAGAATGATATGCACGCTTCCAAAAGATCTTTTAATCTAACCCATTTAATACACATTATTTAAATTGGAAGCTCCTAATAAGGCTAAAGTGTACTTATGGTTCTCTAAAACATGTATTTGTACCAAAACCCCCCACAAAAAACCCCAATAGAAATAATGAAATCCAAGTTCAAATACTATATATGTGCATATATAAAAAATGTTCCAATGATAAGTAATTGTTTGTAATAATATGAAAAGAATTCTCCCAATGTGAAAACAGAAAGTATCCGAAGGATTGTAGATATATTCCAATGTGTGTCAAATAATTAGTGCTGAAGTCAAAACAATAGGTTGAAAAATATGAAAATAAAAATAAAAAATATAAAATAAAAAGTGTACCATTGGAACATTTTTATATATGTGCATACATAGTATTTGAACTTAGATTTCATTATTTTCATTGTTTTATTTGTGTTATTATGAATTATTGAACAAATAAATATTTTAGAGAACCGTTATATATAAGTACACTTTAGCCTTATTTTAGGCGCTTCCAATATAAATAACTAGAAATTGCTTCTTCCACTTATCTGCATGTAAATTAAAATTAAACTTTCATGATTCAGATAGGGTATGCAATTTTAAACAACTTTCCAATTTACTTTTATCATCAAATTTGCTTTGTTCTATTGGTATTCTTTGTTGAAAGCGAAACCTAGGTAGGCTCATTTGCTAATTTCTAAGTCCTTGAAAGTTGCCTCTTATCTAAGTGCATTTGGACAGTTTTTCACAGTTAAACAGCACTAGTTTATGTGTGCTATATAGATAACATTTTGCTCACTCCTGTGGATTTACCTATGAGTCAGCACTTGTTGGCTAAAATCAATTCTATCAAAAGAATTGAAATAAGGGGGAAGTCTGCAGAGGCTTAAATACAAGGTAATCACAGAGGTAAAAAGTACATTAACCCCTTAACGACACATGTCGTACAGGGTACGTCGCACACAACCTGGTCTTTAAAGACCAGCGACGTACCCTGTACGACATCAGGGTTTAAAGCGGCTGGAAGCGATCCTGATCGCTTCCAGCCGCTTTCAAGGTATTGCTGTGATGCCTCAACATTGAGGCATCACTGCAATACCTTTTTTCCCAAACCGATGCAGAGAGAGCCACTCTGTGGCCCTCTCTGCACCGGTTGCGATGGGCCCGATCGTTGGTGGGTGGGAGCAGCTTCAGGGAGGCGGGTGGGCGGCCCATCGCTACCCGGCATCCGGTTCCTGAATGTGCAATGTGCACGCCGGGTGCCGGGAGCGTGCGGGGGCCTGCAGGGAGCGCGCGTGCGCGCGCATATGTGCGCGCGATCGCGTAACAGCCACTGCCACCAATGAATTTATGAATGGGAGAGAGGGAGAGGGAGGGGGGGGAGAGAGGGAGAGGGAGGGGGGGAAATAATTTTCAAAAGGATCTGGGAGGGGGAGAGGGAGGAGGGTATTAGGGGGGGCAGCTACACTACAGAAAACATTTAATTACATGAAAAAAAATAAAAATAAACATTTTTTGGAGGCAAATTGGGTACTGGCAGACAGCTGCCAGTACCCAAGATGGCAGCAAATAGGATGTGGGCAAGTGTTATAGAGCTGTTTGGGGGGGATCAGAGAGGTTAGGGGCTAAGGGGGGGGTCCATCACAGCTAAACATATATTTTTTTAAAAAAAAAAATTCATAAAAAAAAAAAAAAAAGCCTTTTATTTTAGTACTGGCAGAGTTTCTGCCAGTACTTAAGATGGCGGGGACAATTGTGGGGTGGGGGAGGGAAGAGAGATGTTTGGGAGGGATCAGGGGGTGGGATCTTTCAGGTGGGAGGCTGATCTCTACACTAAAGCTAAAATTAACCCTGCAAGCTCCCTACAAGCTATCTAATTAACCCCTGCACTGCTGGGCATAATACACGTGTGATGCGCAGCAGCATTTAGCAGCCTTCTAATTACCAAAAAGCAACACAAAAGCCATATATGTCTGCTATTTCTGAACAAAGGGGATCCCAGAGAAGCATTTACAACCATTTATGTCATAATTGCACAAGTTGTTTGTAAATAATTTCAGTGAGAAACCTAAAATTGTAAAAAAATTTAACATTTTTTTTTATTTGATCGCATTTGGCGGTGACATGGTGGCATGAAATATACCAAGATGGGCCTAGATCAATACTTGGGGTTGTCTACTACACTACACTAAAGCTAAAATTAACCCTAGAAGCTCCCTACATGCTCCCTAATTAACCCCTTCACTGCTGGGCATAATACATGTGTGGTGCGCAGAGGCATTTAGCGGCCTTCTAATTACCAAAAAGCAATGCCAAAGCCATATATGTCTGCTATTTATGAACAAAGGGGATCCCAGAGAAGCGTTTACAACCATTTATGCCATAATTGCACAAGTTGTTTGCAAATAATTTCAGTGAGAAACCTAAAGTTTGTGAAAAAAAATTATGAAAAAGTGAATTTTTTCTTTATTTGATCTCATTTGGCGGTGAAATGGTGGCATGAAATATACCAAAATGGGCCTAGATCATTACTTTGGGATGTCTTCTAAAAAAATATATATACATGTCAAGGGATATTCAGGGATTCCTGAAAAATATCAGTGTCCCAATGTAACTAGCGCTAATTTTGAAAAAAAGTGGTTTGGAAATAGCAAAGTGCTACTTGTACTTATTGCCCTATAACTTGCGAAAAACGCAAAGAACATGTAAATATTGGGTATTTCTAAACTCAGGACAAAATTTAGAAACTATTTAGCATGGGTGTTTTTTGGTGGTTGTAGATGTGTAACAGATTTTGGGGGTCAAAGTTAGAAAAAGTGTGTTTTTTTCCATTTTTTCCTCATATTTTATAAATTTTTTTATAGTAAATTATAAGATATGATGAAAATAATGGTATCTTTAGAAAGTCCATTTAATGGCGAGAAAAACGGTATATAATATGTGTGGGTACAGTAAATGAGTAAGAGGAAAATTACAGCTAAACACAAACACCGCAGAAATGTAAAAATAGCCCTGGTCCTTAAGGGAAAGAAATTGAAAAATGGCTGTGTCCTTAAGGGGTTAATATAACAGTGTTATAACTGGAGAATGGGTAATAAAGGAATGATCTATCTAATTAAACAATACAAATTCTGGAGTAGACTGTCCCTTTAATGACATTCACTAACTGCTAAAAGAACTGCAGTTTGTTTTAGTACTGAACATGTTTAATAAAGGGAAGCATCCAATTGTCATCACATCCTTAGAGAGAGTGCTTGAATTAGTCTAAATATTTAATTTGCAAATCAGACTAGAGCTTAATATCTGCATAGGGAAAGCAGTGACCTTGTAGAATATCAAACTTTATGATCTTTCAGTAATGAAGTCCTTTTTAAGAGATATTAACTTAAACTTAGAATAATCCAAAAGAAACATTGAATGCATCAAATTATTTATATACTTAAATGGCTTTACCCACTGGTGTCTGGTCCAAACTGTTAGAAAATCCATGGAAATACATTATATGCATCTTTGATGATGTAACTCCTATGCATCTGAAACACAGCCAGTCCAATCAATTAACACAAATCTTCACAAAAGGAAGTCTTAACAAGCTAATGGAAGACCACTGCATTTTCATGAAATTGCTACACTTTATCCTAATATTTATGCTAATCAGATTAATTTTAGCTACATTGTTCTAGCTGGAGAGATAGCGACATACAGACCTTTGGTGTTCTAGAAATGTGGTAGTATTAGAGGAAGAGGATTAGATGAACTGATAATGTGAAATACAGAGAGAGAAACAGGGGGAATAAGGAGAGAAAAGAGTGCAAGGAAATCTGTGTATGTGTTTTAGTGTGTATGTACTGTAAATATTTCACAATCCAATGTTCTTCACATAGGGGAAAATGTTCTTAGTATTTTTAAATAGATATTTCTATATATCTCTGCATATATCTATACATATATCTATATATACATATGTATATATATATATATATATATATATATATATATATATATATATAAATAAATAAATAAAAAGAGCATTTTCTTCTATGTGAAGAACATTGGAATGTAAGAAGTTTTTTTTTTTGGAGAAAATATGCTCCATTGAAGTCTATGGGGAGAAGACTTTAAGGGGCCTATCTATCAAGCTTTGAAAGGAGCTTGGCGGCCCGTGTTTCTGGCGAGTCTGAAGACAGCAGTTATGAAGCAGCGGTCACAAAGACCGCTGCTCCATAACCTGTCCGCCTGCTCTGAGCAGGCGGACAGACATCGCCGGAAATCAACCCGATCAAGTACGATCGGTTTGATTGACACCTCCCTGCTGGCGGCCCATTAGCTGCGAGTCTGCAGGGGGCTCTTGTGAGCTGCTGGTACAATGCTGAATACGGAGAGCGTATTGCTCTCCGCATTCAGCGAGGTCTTGCGGACCTGATCCGCACTGTCGGATCAGGTCCACAAGACCTTTGTTAAATAGGGGCCTAAGACCGTTGCGATAACTGAAGTCCAGCGGTTAGTACGCATTGGGTTTCGCTTGCTTGCAAATAATTAACAATCAACTTCTAATACGTGCGCTAACCTGTGTGCATTAAGTATAATATCGGCGATATTAGAGCTCTTGTTATCTAGCCCTAAGTTACCTTCTAAGTTATTTTTTCCTATAAACTAAAAATGTTATTGTAATATAAATTTTACGAAAATTCTAAACACATGTAGTGAAACAGCAATTCTTTTTGGATTTACTGCATATTTTGGGAAATTATAGAGTCATAAAAGCCTAATGTTAAATTAGCTTTAAAATGAAATAGATAATGCTGAGCATGATTTGGATGTGAGGAACAGTGTTAATGACAGTTTTGTGTGTAGCCCAGCAGTGAAATAGTCAATAAGGCAACTACAACTTGCCATCTGCATTGTGCAGTATTTGCTAATTGCTCTAATTAACAGTTTAACTGCTGGGCCGCACACAAAACTGGCCTTAGAAAGAACACTGGTGAGGACTATGAAGAGACATGAATGAGTTAATGAGTAAATCAATTATTTTAAGCAGTAAGGTCAGGATGTTTTCAATGTATGAGCAAATGAACAAATAACCATTTGCAATTAATCTACTTGCAAGCACACCCACAGCACAGGAAATTGGTTATTGGACTTGTAAATATAAAGTATTAATATAGCTTTGTCCACCAACTGTCAAAAGAACTACAGCTTATTTTTACATTTGATCATTTAAGAAAATAAAAATGGAAAATTACATCTGTTCTGTCTTTTAATTTATGAAATGGTTCATTCAAATGGCAAGAACTATCTGTCTACATTATCTACAGTATATGGCCAAAAGTATCTGAATGTCTTTCTAATTATTGAGTTCATGTTTTTCAGCTACACACATTGCAAATAGATGAATACATACATAGCCATTAAATCTCAAAAGACAAACATTCAGCTAGATTAAGAGTTTGGTGTTATGAGTGAAAACGCATCATTATGCTTCGTAATGATGCTTTTTCTCTAACGCCGCTATTACAAGTCTTGTCGGTATAGGTGTACCACACACCTTTTTGGCCATCAAGCAACGTCAGTACCGCACTTTTAAAAAAGTCCTTTTTCGGGGGCGGAGCTGACCAGCAAGCCGAATGGTCGCACAACACTCGAGCTCCGGCTAATGCTCTCTATAATGGGCACTCTATAACGAATTACTGACTATCACTGGGTCACTAATCACAAATACAGACTAACTGAGGCTGAATGTGAACTTTTTATTAAGAGCCAGTGATTTCACAGAGCTCTGCGGTGGAAGATACAGTGTGAGGCCTACTGACAGTCCCTGAGGACGGAAGGGTACAGAAGAGAGATCCGGCATAGTGTGGCGAGATCCGGGATGAATCAGGCTACAACTAGATATGAGGAGACCGGAATGATCGCTACCCACAAACACATAGACTGGCAGCCATAAACAGTTATTAGAACAATGTGGGTTCACGGAGGTGGCGCGCCCTGGGCCTGTTAGCCGAAGTGACGCAGGTGGATATTCAGAACCGGGCGTTCAGCATTCCTGAGGAGGTGAGCTAAAACCTTACAGTATAACCCTATCACTGTGACAAACTCGGTTACCACATCATATACCAGCTCACGGGTACCAGCTGCCCTATAACCTGGTCTCCTATAAACACAATTCATATGATCCGGGACTCGCTACCATTAACCTTCATTATCAAATAAGAGGTCCGCGGGCCTCATAAGCCTGTTCTTTTTTCTATCTGCGATGCAGAGATATGCAAAACTGCTTGAATAGGCTGCACTACCACAATGGTTGATATAAACCTCCCATAAATAAAGTACAAAGGGAGAGCCTGGACATTAATAACTAAGATAAACCACACACTAACACAGAAGGACACTAGGCCTCACAGGCTTGTTAATAGTTTGTGGCGTACAGACACCCAGAGTGTTTGCAAAACTTTTTAGTTAATGCTGCATTGGCACAGTTCCTGATATAAACCTTCTGAAACAAAACGGAAAAGAGAACACCTAAACATTTATAATCAAGAGAGGTGAAAATATATAAGACACTCTAACAAAATGACCTCTAAAAGTAAAAACAAGACTGACAAGACACTGAAGGGGAATATAACTGCAGGAGGCAAACTGAACTCTTATTTCAAAAGCCAAGACACGTGTGCCATAGGTGACATGAGGCTACAGGCTCCTGATTCACCAGAATCCATTTCCCAGACAGCCACCGCAGTAATAGATGACACAAACCCTATCACACGTGCTGATCTCCAAACCCTGTCTACCAAAGCAGATGTAAGTAACTGACAGGAAGTATAGCAAGTTAATTGTATATGGATCTTCAACTGCAGATCTAGATGGAATGTTTCACTCAGCACCTGCTTATCATATGTAGAAGAGAAGCGTATGGCTTGGAGTGATTTAATATATCTTGAAAAGAACAGAGTGACACAGGTTAAAACCTGGAGCAGTCTCTTACAGAATCAGCTGTTAGAGAAAACAGGAACCCAAGGGGTTAAATAATTCAGGTAGGAGTTTAAATAACAAAGAACCATTCAGTCACAGTTTCACTCTTACCAGAGAGTGGACTTTAGCTATCCGTTGTAACAGCTGATCTGTCAGATTAGGACAGAAGAGAAATCCTCAGGCAGCGTGTGAACGGTTAGAACTGAGGAGCTGTGCTGATAGTAATTAGTGATCCAGTGAAGCAGGTAGTTTCAGGAGTGAAGAAACATTTGCACAAGCAATATAAAAGTTCAAAACGATATTCAGAATTAAATCCTGTTGTAACAAAAGGGTAATCCAAAGAGTACAATATGCAGTGTTAGCTCAGCTACCAAACTCATTAACTAAGCACCTGTCTGCCCTCAGGAAAAGGTTTAAGTAAGGTAAAAAGGTGCGGCTTCGTAGTTAAGGTGGAATTACAGAATATCAGATGTCAGACAGTTAAGGTGGAGAGATGAGTTCTGACATGACCCCCCCTTCAGGCAAGCCTTCCCAAGGCTTGCAGCCTGGGGCGATCAGGGTTCCTCCTGTGGAACTGAGCAACAAGTCTTGGAGCATTCACGTGAGATGATGGTTCCCAGGTATCCTCATCTGGTGGATAACCCTTCCATCGGACAAGGTACTGGAGTTCACCTTTAGTAATCCGAGAATCAAGTAATTCTTTCACTTCGTATTCTTCTGCATCCAGAATCGGTGGCTTGGGTGGTAAAATCTGTGTGCCGGAGGAGGAAGCTGGTTTGATCAGAGAAACGTGGAAAGTGGAGTGGATGGCCAGAGAGGGAGGTAATTGAAGTGCTACTGCATTTTGATTGATGATTCGTATAATCTGAAACGGGCCTATGAACAGACTGGCTAATTTTTTGCTTGGGATTTGCAATCTCAAATTTTTGGTCGAAAGCCATACCCAGTCACCGACTACGTATTGAGGTGGTGGTCTTCTTCTCAGATCATAATATTTTTTCTGGGCATTTTGAGCAGATTGCAAATGTTTTTGGAGTAATTGCAAATTTTGTGTCATCCTATCAGCTATATCATCAATTTTGGGACTTGGAGAACTGGTGGTTGTGAGAAAGGACATTTTTGGATGGAACCCATAGTTGGCGTAGAAGGGAGTCATTCGAGATGAAGAGTTGAGTGTGTTGTTGTATGCAAACTCAGCGGTTGATAAATAATTCATCCAGTCTTCTTGGTGGAATGCACAATAGGATCTAATGTACTGTTCTAGCCATTGATTCAGACGCTCTGTTTGGCCGTTCGTCTGTGGGTGATAAGCTGTGGTGTACCTATGGTTTATTTGTAGTTTCTGACATAGATTCCTCCAAAACCTGGAGGTAAACTGAGTCCCCCTGTCGGTGGTCAGAATGGTTGGTATGCCATGAAGTTTCAGAACATTATCTATAAATAACTGGGCTGTTTCTGCGGAGGTTGGAAGTTTCCGATATGGGATGAAATGGGCCATTTTTGTCATCAAATCAACAACTACCAATATCGTGTTCATTCCAAGTGAGAGAGGCAATTCGACTATAAAATCCATGCCCAGGTGGGTCCATGGTTTATCAGGAACTTGTATAGGCATCAATAACCCATATGGGGGTCTTCTTTCTGATTTCGATGTGGTACAGATTGTACAATCTTGTATGTATTCCTTGATACTCATGTTCATCTTAGGCCACCAATAGTTCCTTGCTATCAAATCCTTCGTCCTGGAAATTCCTGGATGGCCAGAAAGAGGAGAGTCGTGGTGTTCCTTGATTAACTCCTGTCTTAGAGTCTGGGGTACATAAATCTTGTCTTTGATGTATCCTATCCCATCTGAAGCGGTATGGAGTTGCGATGGAGTATCCAAGTCTTGGACCAAAGCCTCTTTGAGTTTAGAGGCGAAAGTTGAAGTGATACCAATGTATCTATCATGTGGTATGATTTCCTTTGGATTGTGGTCATTTACTGGCTTTGGGTCCTTCCGGGATAAGGCGTCAGCCTTACCATTCCTTGAAGCGGGTCTGTATATGATCTGAAAATGGAATCTGCTGAAATATAGACTCCAGCGAACCTGTCTGGCAGAGAGTGTCTTGTTCCTTTGGAGAAATTCCAGATTTTTATGATCTGTATATACTATGATGGGTAATCGTGTTCCTTCTAAAAGATGTCTCCAATGCTCAAATGATCTTTTTATGGATAACAACTCTTTCTCTCCTATTGGGTAGTTGATCTCCGGAGGAGACATAACTTTAGAATAAAATGCTACTGGATGAAGAGGATGATTCAAGTCTTCTCTCTGGGATAAAACTGAACCTAAAGCGTAATCTGAAGAATCCACTTCTAAAAAGTATTGCAACTCCGGATTTGGATGTCGGAGTATCGGAGCAGAGGTGAACGCAGTTTTCAATGTGAGAAAGGCTTGAGCCGCTGATGGATTCCACAAAAAGGGTGTTGTGCAGCCCGTAAGGGCAGTTAGGGGCTTAGCGATAGCGGAATAACCTTTGATAAATTTCCTATAATAGTTACTAAACCCGAGGAAGCGTTGAAGCTCCTTACGGTTAGAAGGTGTTGGCCAATCTTTTACCGCTTCCACCTTGTTATCCTGCATCTGTATTCCCTCTGGGGATATATCATATCCCAAAAAGGAGATCTTTTCTGTATGGAAAAGGCATTTTTCTGCCTTGGCATATAATCGATGTATTTGTAATCTTGATAATACCCATGTGACGTGTTTAATGTGATCCTCCAAGTTTTGGGAGTATATTAAAATATCATCGAGATAAACTATCACACATATGTCAAGAAGATCCCTGAAAACATCATTGACAAAATGCTGGAACGTTGCCGGAGCGTTACACAGACCAAAAGGCATTACCAAATACTCATATAACCCATATCTCGTTCTAAATGCTGTCAACCACTCATCTCCCTCTCTTATGCGTATGAGGTTGTAAGCCCCCCTGAGATCGAGCTTTGTGTAGATCTTAGCTTGATGTAAACGCTCTATAAGTTCAGGGATTAGGGGGAGAGGGTAACGATTCTTCACAGTAATTTTATTAAGCTCCCTATAGTCAATAATTGGCCTTAAAGTCTGATCTTTGTTCGTCACAAAGAACATGCCGGCTCCGGCAGGGGAGACAGAAGGTCTGATAAACCCCTTCTTCAAATTATCATCAAGATAGGACTTTAAATGACTTAATTCGGGCTGGCTCAATGGGTATAGATGTCCATATGGGACGCTAGATCCCGGTATTAAATCAATGGGACAATCGTAACTCCGATGCGGAGGTAAGCTCTCAGCCTCTCTTTTGCTGAAGACTTCTGCATATTCAGCATAAACCCTAGGGATAACTGTAGTTTCTTCTGCACAATGTAGAGTATGTATGTCATTATAACACAACTTACGGCAATGTGTGGAATCTAATGTGAGTTTTAATGTTTTCCACTCTATGTTAGGCTCGTGTAGTCTTATCCACTGCATACCTAAAACTATGGGAAAGAGTGGGGAAGGAAGTACATCAAATCGTAAATACTCATGATGATTGTCCTGAGTAATGACTAATAGAGGGATTGTGTGATGGGTGATAGGACCGCTTGATATGTAAGACCCATCAACTACTCTGATAGACACAGGAACAGACTTTTTTTCAAGTGGGATTTTATTAACATTCACATACTCCAAATCAATATAAGCCCCATAAGCCCCAGTGTCAATTATAGCCTCTGTAGTCGAACGCTTACGGTCCCACTGCAAAGAGAGAGAGATGGTACAGTAAACTGGGTTATATTGAATATGAGGCATAGTATTGGTCATAATGTACTTACTCTTTTTATTTCTCTGCAGTACAGGGCAGTCTTTAACAGTGTGTGCTGGATTAGCACAATACAGACACAGTGCCGCGGCCTTCCTTCTTTGCTTCTCCTCCAAAGATAAAGGACCCCTTAACATGCCTATCTCCATCGGTTCTTGAGGGGCAGCAGCACTGCTGAGGGATTGGTTAGGTGCAGAGGTTCTTTTATACGTAGGTTCTGAGGAGTGGCGTTCGCTCTTTCTCTCCCGTAGTCTCCGGTCTATTTGAATGGACAGTCTCATCAACCCTTCCAGGCTGTCAGGAAGTTCCACTCGAGCTAACTCATCTTTTACTTGATCAGAGAGACCTAACCTAAACTGATTTTTTAGGGCTATGTGATTCCATTGGGAATCTGTAGCAAACTGCTTAAAATCAGTTATATATAATTCAACTGATCTGTTGCCCTGTTTCAAAGCCCTCATCTTTGTTTCAGCAGTTAACTGCGAGTTGGTGTCCAGATATAACTCATCCATGGCAATCAGAAAATCATTTGATGAGTTGATGATAGGGTTGTTGTTTTCATAAAATGAATCTGCCCAAATTCTTGGCTCCCCTCTGAGGTAAGATATTACCGTGAGCACCTTTATTTTATCATTCTGGTAGGTCTTTGGCTTTAAAGTGAACATAAGTAGACAGGCATTCCTGAACTGTCTATACATACGTCTGTCCCCTGAAAATAAATCAGGAGGGGATATCTGTGGTTCTGGGCATGCATCAGGTGGTACCACTTTAGCAGATAGGGAGTCCTTGATGACCTTCCTTAACGTTTCATTTTCAACTTGAAGATTACTTAGAGCCTGACCGAGTTGGTCTACCCTCTGAGATAAGCCATAAACAACTTGAGGTAGATCCGCTGGATCCATTTTTTTGGGCTTAGTTAATCTGTAAGTAACTGACAGGAAGTATAGCAAGTTAATTGTATATGGATCTTCAACTGCAGATCTAGATGGAATGTTTCACTCAGCACCTGCTTATCATATGTAGAAGAGAAGCGTATGGCTTGGAGTGATTTAATATATCTTGAAAAGAACAGAGTGACACAGGTTAAAACCTGGAGCAGTCTCTTACAGAATCAGCTGTTAGAGAAAACAGGAACCCAAGGGGTTAAATAATTCAGGTAGGAGTTTAAATAACAAAGAACCATTCAGTCACAGTTTCACTCTTACCAGAGAGTGGACTTTAGCTATCCGTTGTAACAGCTGATCTGTCAGATTAGGACAGAAGAGAAATCCTCAGGCAGCGTGTGAACGGTTAGAACTGAGGAGCTGTGCTGATAGTAATTAGTGATCCAGTGAAGCAGGTAGTTTCAGGAGTGAAGAAACATTTGCACAAGCAATATAAAAGTTCAAAACGATATTCAGAATTAAATCCTGTTGTAACAAAAGGGTAATCCAAAGAGTACAATATGCAGTGTTAGCTCAGCTACCAAACTCATTAACTAAGCACCTGTCTGCCCTCAGGAAAAGGTTTAAGTAAGGTAAAAAGGTGCGGCTTCGTAGTTAAGGTGGAATTACAGAATATCAGATGTCAGACAGTTAAGGTGGAGAGATGAGTTCTGACAGCAGATCTATCAGCTATTGTTCTGCAAGTCAGTAAAGCCATAAAAGACAGCCTAGCAGAAGTGAAGAAAGACATCAATGAACTAGGAGATAGGGTTCTGGAACTAGAGGAGCAAGTAGAAGAAGTTAATAAAGCTGCAGATAACACCACCCAAGCCTTCCAGTATCAGCATGAGGCTATAGAACGTTTACAGATCCAAATGGAAGACCTTGACAACAGGGGACGGAGACAGAACCTCAGGATAAGAGGTATCCCCGAAAAGATACTCCCACAACAGCTTTCCTCTTACCTCCAGAACCTCTTCAAATTTCTGCTCGACCCAGAGAAAGAAGCCATCCCTCTAGACAGAGCCCACAGGGCCCTGAGACCAAAACCTTCTGACAACTTGCCCCCTAGAGACGTCATTCTATGCTGCCACAGATTCGCAGACAAGGAAAAACTCCTGCAAGCGGCCAGGAGGAAGTCACCAATTTACTTTGGAGAAGATGCCCTACAAGTCTACTCTGACCTTAGCCCAATCACTTTGGCTAAGCGCAAGGAAGCCAGGTACTTAACCCTGCACCTGCAGGATCTAGGCATTGCTTACAGATGGGGATTCCCTTTCGCTGTCAAGGTGCTGAAGGATGAGAAAACCTATGTATATCGTTGCCCAGAGGATCTAGAGTTATTCTGGAAACAGCTTGACATCTCGCTCCCATCTCTGCCTAAGATTTCAGAAGCTGCAAAAAGCGACTCCCAGAGGAGATCATCTTCACCTAAACCACAAAGAAGGAGCTGGTCTACTAGACCAACCAAGAGAAGGAACACCACAATGACTGACCCTCTTATCCACTCTAAAGATCCACCATGAGAAGATGTCTGATGATGGAGGTTTTTCTTTTTACTCATCTCATCCTCTCTCCCCTTTCCCTCTTTCTCACTTCCTTTATCCATAGATAATTACATAGTTTGGATACGGGACTTATTATTATGTCTTTACAGCCTTTTTGCTACGGACCCAGTTGATTGAAACAGACTTCATTTAGTAATATGATTACACTAGCTCATTTATGCCCATTAGTGAGTTGAAGGATAAGTCACCAGCCTTAGTTTCCCCCCCGCTCACCCATTATCTGTTTATTCTGTTAAATGAATAGTGATGGAAATGTTTTTATTGTGTTTTACTTGTTCTATTTACATGTCTATTTTTGTTTGTTTGTTATACTGACCGATTGTATTGCTATGGATACTCCTCCTAGATTTCCGCTTCCAGGTTTTTGTAGCTTTGTCCACACTTTTCTACAGCCATGCTGCTGTGTTCTGAATACAGAGGGTCCCTATATACTCCACGCATCTCCCCTTTTCAGGTAAGACAGACTCAAAGGGTGCCCACTACCATTAAAAATCATGACGGTTCCTAATATACAGATTATATCCCAAAACACTAAGGGCCTTAATTCACCTAATAAACGCTCTGTTGCCCTAAAACATTTCGCTAAAACCCCCCATTCCATCATATTTCTACAGGAAACTCACTTCGTAGCGGGTTCAGAACCCTCCCTGACATCAAGAGATTTCCCTGTTAGTTACCATAACGCATACCTCACTAAGAAGCAGGGGGTTAGCATACTACTCCATAAACACTTGCAATTTCAGTTGCACAATAAGGTCGTAGACACAGAAGGCAGGATTATTATTCTAGTAGGGCTTTTGTTTAATAATCCAATTATTCTAGTTAATATTTATGCCCCCTTTAGTCGCAGAAAAAGTTTTTTCCAAAAAATGCTATCCCTGGTTTTGGAACATAGGAGGGGCCCAATAGTTATGGGTGGAGATTTTAACACCACACTAGACCCAAACATGGACTCTTCCACAAAATATGGACAGTCTAGAACCAGGGCGCCGAACACACTTCTTACCTGTATGGAAGAATTGGGCCTTTTAGATGCATGGAGAATACAACACCCGACACAAAACAATTACACCTTTTACTCCCACCCTTGGGCAACTTACACCCGTATAGATTATCTGTTCATTGACTTGAATCACCTAACCCTGTTGAAAGATTCTGACATCCAACCTACGGCCTGGTCTGACCATTTCGCCATAAGCATGGTTCTGGAGTGGCCTGACACACCAAACACAACTAGATTGAAAAAACAGTATCAGTCCTCCATAGCTTCGTTAACTGCACAATTACACGGTCTAGAAACACAACACAAACATGATCCTTCTAACAGAACACTTCTATCACAGGTTACGAAGACTAGACTAGAAATTAATAACATACTATCCAAAAAAGCACAGAGAAAGGCATTAGCACTGAAGAAAATGTATTTCTTCGAAAACAACAGAGCAGGGCCCAGACTAGCTAGGTTATTGAACCAACAGCATACAAAGTCCCACATTAACAAACTAGTGATGCCGTTAGGCCAACAACTGATAGATAGTGGGGAAATAGCGAATCAGTTTAGAAGTTATTACTCAGAGTTATATAATTTACAGATACCCAGTTCCCCGAACAGGCTGACCACTCTCCAAGCCTACATCACAGAGGCTAACCTCCCTAAAATACAAACACAGCTGCGAGACGACTTTGAAACACCCATTTCCCTCCAAGAAATTCTTTCGGTGATTGCGAAATTGCCTTCCAAAAAAAGCCCAGGCCCGATGGATTTACCGGTACTTATTATAAAATATACAGATCCTCCCTCGCCCCACACCTTTTAAAATTATTTCACACCATAGATGATGGCCACGCGCTCCCCACAGAGATGCAACAAGCCCACATCTCAGTTATCTTAAAATCTGGCAAAACTCCCACAGACTCTAGAAGCTACAGGTCCATCTCACTGCTAAATGTAGATCTCAAGATCTTGGGTAAGATCCTAGCTAAGAGACTGAACAAATTACTTGAAAACGTCATACACACCGATCAGGTCGGATTTATCCCCCACAGAGAGGCCAGGGATAATACAATAAGAGCCCTGACCCTTATGTCCTACTCCAAATGTCATAATATCCCGACGGTCTTCTTGGCAACAGATGCCGAGAAGGCCTTTGACAGGCTCGATTGGCAGTTCCTTAGAGAAACCCTACTGGAGATTGGACTGGGACCCCAGATGCTCAGTAGAATTTTTAGTTTGTATGCACACTCCACTGCGAGAGTACAGGCAAATGGTGTCCTCTCTCCCCCATTCCAAATCAGGAATGGGACGAGACAGGGTTGCCCGTTGTCCCCCCTCTTGTTCGTACTTACCATGGAAGTACTAGCAGCGCATGTCCGCAATAATCACTCTATAAAGGGTGTGGAAATTGGCCCCCATAATTTCAAGGTCGCCTTATATGCGGATGACGTTCTTTTCACTATCACAGACCCAACACAGTCCCTATCAGCAATCATGCATGAATTACACAGATTTGGGACCCATTCTAATTTTGTGGTAAACACAACTAAATCAGAGTTACTGAACATTTCTCTTCGGCGAGAAGATTTTATGAAACTTGCAGAAATCTGCCCACTAACTCTTAGAACAGACTCCATAAAATACCTAGGTATCCATCTATCTCCCAACCCCACCACCCTTTTTTAAAAAAAACTTTGAGGATCTCTTATCACTAACACAAAAAGACTTAAATTCCTGGGTGACGAAACCCCTGTCTTGGTGGGGGAAAATACAGTGCATAAAAATGACAACCTTACCAAGAATCCTATATATACTTCAAGCTCTCCCTGTAGCGTTGCCTGGTTGGTTCCCACTGAGGCTCCAAGGTCATATAAACAGGTTTATCTGGGGCTCTAGCAAACCCAGAGTAAACAAAGCTACGATGTACAGAACTACTCTGGCAGGTGGGCTGGGTCTACCGAATCTTCAGGTGTATTTAGATGCCATTGTACTTCAGAGAGTGTATGATTGGCACGCGTCCTCAGAGCACAAGGCATGGATAGCAATAGACTCTCAGATCTTAAAGGTTCCCTCAGTGGGGGCCTTATGCTGGGTCCCTAGGTCCTTGAGACCTCCAAGTTGCATGACGCTTCCTATACACAAACACTTTTTTGAGACATGGGACACAATTAAACATAAAAGACGAGACATCACAGGGCCTAGATCCCCCCTCTTTCCCGTCCCCCTCAATGCTGAACTTACAGGAGGACTAGATAAGAACTTCCAAAGGAGGGTTGAATGGGGATACACCACCCCTTTAGCGGAGTTTATAAGAGAAGGTAAACTTAAGAACAGAGAAGAATTAAAAGAGGTGGCACATGGTGCGCACCATCCGTGGCTAAAATATAGGCAGCTCACACATTTTCTCCTTACTACACCATATAAGACAGACTTTTTGAGGCCCTTGACCACATTCGAGAAGCTTTGCTCAACCAATATTCCAATGCCCCACATGCTTTCTAAAATGCGCGGCATACTACAGACGTACATGAGAGAGGAACTCCCTTCATACACTACTAACTGGCACAGGGAATTGGGCGACACCTTTAACACAGAGGACTGGGGATCAATATTTCTTCATACTAAAAAATCCTCAACCTCACCAAAGATCCTAGAATTAAACTTCAGAGTACTAACACGCTGGTACCTAACCCCGACAAGACTACGATCTATTTACCCAAACTCTAGTGACTTATGCTGGAGGGGCTGTGGGAAAAGAGGAGGTTACCTTCATATGTGGTGGGAATGTGACTTTGTTAAACAACTCTGGCTCTACATTGAGGAACATTTTAGAAACAGCTTAATCACAGACCTCCACCTCACACCTCAGGTAGCACTGCTAAACAAACCCCCCCAAGTTCCCTGCAAGCTTAGGAGACAATTATTGCAGATCGGAATTAATAGCGCCAAGGCCCTGATAGCTTTGAGATGGAAATCACCTATTCTTCTGACTGGACAAATGTGGTTAGTCAAAACTGAAGAGCTGCTGAGCCTTGAGGAATTTGGCTATCTTAAAAGACTTAGGCTAGAATTTTTCCATAATGTGAGATTCCTATGGGAAGAATCACTGACAATGACTAGACCCCAGCCCAATTTGACTGTGCCTCGCCAAGACCTTGACACAAATGTGGTGCGTGGAGATAGGGACCCTTCTCCCCCCTTACTGGAAGGAGTTAACACATAGGCTTCTCTATAAACCTGGTGGGGGCTTCAACTAATGATATAATTGAAAGGAGCCTAAACCCTTAATCTATCACCCAATTACGGAACCAAGATAGAGGGGATAAGACTTGGTTACCAGCTCAATCTCACTCAGCATATGCAATTCTCTCTAATAGCTGTGAATGTAACATTGGTCATTAACGTTTTGTTCTTGTTTTGTTTCCGTTCATTGTTCTTTTTCTTTTCTTTACTTTTGTTTGTGATGCGTCATATTTAGTTTAAAAAACACCATCTGGGACTACCTTGCTACTGAAAGTACACCTATTATATTGTATCGCTTTTACGGTAAGTGTACCGTTGTTTGTAACCTTTTCTTATTTGGTACTTGCAATCAATAAAGATGGTAATTTAAAATAAAAAAATAAAAATAAATAAAAAGTCCTTTTTCAATGGGACTGTCATAGCGCCGGTATTGCGAGTTTGCCTGGGAGGCCAAAAAGTGAGCGGTACACTCTATACTGACAAGATCCATACCGCCAGTAGTTATGAGTTTTACGTTAAAAGCTGTACCATAAAACTCATAACTAAAGTGTTAAAAAGTACACTAACACCCATAAAATACCTATTAACTCCTAAAGTGAGGCCCTCCCAGATTGCAAACACTATAATAGATTAATTAACCCCTAATCTGCCACTCCAGACATCGCCGCCACTTAAAAAATGTATTAATACCTATTCCGCCGCTCCCCGACTATAATAAACTTAGTAACCCCTAAACAGCTGCCCTCCTGCATCACTACAGAAATATATTTACCCCTAAACCTAACCCTAACGTAACCCTAAGCCTTAGTCTAACCCTGACGTAACCCTAACACCCCCTAACTTAAATATAATTCAAATAAATCTAAATAAAACTTACAATTATTACCTAAATAACCTATTTAAAACTAAATACATAAGTACTAATAGTTACATTGTAGCTAGCTTAGGTTTTATTTTTATTTCAAAGGTAATTTTGTATTTATTTTAACTAGGTAGACTAGTTAGTAAATAATTATTAACTATTTCCTAACTACCTAGTTAAAATAAATACAAAGTTACATCTAAAATAAAAAATAAAACCTAACCTGCCTTACACTAAAATCTATCATTACAATAAAATAAAATAAATTAAATTAATAAAATACAATTATCTAAATTACAAAAAACAATAAACTAAATTACACAAAATAAAAAACAAAATTATCAAAAATTAAAATGAATTGGGGGCGGAGCTAACAGCGCACAGGAAAGGTCGCAGACTTTTAGAGCTCTGATTCAAATCTATCTAAAAATGACCTAAGACCATCTTTAGATGTTCAGGTACCCTCTGTCATGGTAGGCTTAGTTATTTAATCTCCAGTTAGCACCCGGAGGGTCACTAAACTTTGTTATTTGGGCACTTTGTCAAGCCTGGAAAGCCTTATCTATATTTACCAAGACAGCGGCCATTTTCTTACCCTCGTGGGATCCTAGTTGTTATGGCGGCTATACACCAAATACTTACAGAGATCTGCAAACTTTTAACTCATCATCACAATGAGTTTACTGCAGCTTTGGCTAGAGTTGTGGATCCAGTAGAGGATTGCCGGATTTTGTCAGCGCTATCTCCGGACCCAGCTGAGGTGTATTTAACCAACTGGGATGCTTTGGGGCCCCAGCATCCTCCGCATACTTCTGGTTCTATATCAGCAGAGACCGGAATTCATAGTGAGGTAGTGAGGATGTATACTGAGCTTCGGCTACCAAGCACGGTCATAAAAAAAAAAACAGGAGAGGATCCTATCGGGGCGGACCACCCGGGAAATGGTGTGATCTCACAGTCTCGTGTCGCTGTTAACACTAATACTTCTCTGGATGTCCGCATCGGATCTCTAATGGACCTAAAAGCAATGTCAATACTACAACAATTCTTCTCACTTTGGAGACAACGCTTCCTGTTTCATCTACTCTGGCACTCCCATGATCCAGGAATACCTGCGTGCCTTATTGCGATAGATCAAAGTCAAAACAGAAGGGTTGGAGTTGGATGACTTTCAATATATATATTTTTCCCCTAACCTCCAACTTACCTCCCATACCTTATAAAACTTTCTTTTACACGGGCTTGAAGTGACGGATATAGGGTAATTCACTTTCATAACAGGACTAAGAGTTGTTAAGTATATGGGTCATTGCTAACGTTTAATAATCCTGAGAAGCCCTCCACATTGAAACTCTTTTCGACTTGTCTGTTGGTTTCTACATATAACTGTAGCTTATCTGTTTTCTTTGTGTTCTATGCTTTTGAGTTTATTACAGAACAGTTAAATATGTTAACTCTGTGTTCATTTGCTAAGACAAATTTTAGTTTTATTATATAAACCTAAGGTCTAATGATGGTCTTGTGAGTGTTTAAACATGCTTTACACCATTTCTTAAACGTTGTCAATTATATTTAGGAGCCATATGTCGGTATTTAAGGCTACTGTACCGCAGGGTATGTTGAAGTTATTTTGGTTCCTGTCCCATAGATGTTATAACTGTGCTTCACAAACCGCTTAGAGTGAGAGCTGGTCTTCTATATATGCCACTTTTTGTTGCACTGTTTTTAATGTAAATGAGGACAGTATTACAATTAAATATATATACACTTGGGTCTGGATTAAGGTTGAATATACATCTGCTCGTACTTAGTAAAAATATTAACGGTGTCATGATGTTATGCACATACCTCATATGAGTTTCTCTGAGCTTATGATATTTTTCTCTCCCATGGCGATAGATATATGCTTATTGAAATGACCTCTTGGTCACTGACTATTGGGCTCTTATCTAGGAGACTTCTTCAGGTAGAGGAGAGTTGTTTAATCTTTTTTTGACTGTTTAATTAGATATCCTCACATTGAAATAACTATATTCTGTCCTACCTTATGATAGTCTATTTAATATCCTATATTTTAGGGTAAAATGCAGATTTTTGTTTTTTTCTGGAGGGCTAATATATGTCCACATAATTGTGAACACTACATTATAATACCCCCATTCTAAAACTACAAATACAAGTATGTGTGGTTAGCTTTTCACATTGCCCTAGATGTTTAACCATGACTTCATATGCTGAACGCAGGTCTTTATGTTGACAAATGCTGTAAGAGCTCTTATCTTTATACTAATTGTTTTGATCCTGCCCTGCGCCACCCCCCACCCCCCCCTGCTGCGGTTTCCCTTGAAACATACCGTACATCTTTAGTTTACATGACTTATATTTATCTTTTCATTAGCTTTTTTATTTGCTTCTGAGGCTGCATTCTAATTAGATGTTCATGTTCGAGAGGTTCCTATAAGCTCCCTAACTTCTACTTTCCAGACTGTTAGCATATATTTGGAGCCCTAATTTAATTAAATTTTTAATTTTTTCATACCTCTTATTGGATGTTTTAGAAGCACATTGAATTTTGACATGTTATCACATAAGCTATTTATATGTTAAGAATATTTTTAGAGCAGGGAAAAAAAATATATAAACCGTGAGGTTGAGATTATTTTTCACATGCCTGGATTTTTCTGTGATGCAACAGAAACGACTTTTTGTTTTCAATAATATGCATATTGTGACTCTTTCCTCCTGTATTCACTCATATTTTGCTGTATCACATATATGTTGTATTACGATTTCAACCTCAATAAAAAGCATTTAAACAAAAAAAATTAAAATGAATTACTCCTAATCAAATAGCCCTATCAAAATAAAAAAGACCCCCCAAAATAAAAAAAACCTAGCCTACACTAAACTGCCAATAGCCCTTAAAAGGGCCTTTTGTGGGGGAATTGCCCCAAAGAAATCAGCTCTTTTATCTGTAAAGCCAGTAAAACCCACCACCCACCCAACCAAACTCCCCAAATAAAAGCCTATCTAAATAAACCTAAGCTAACCATTGCCCTGAAAAGGTCATTTAGCTCTTTTGCCATGCCCTGAAAAGGGCAATTAGCTCTTTTATGAAGTGCCCAAACCCTAAGCTAAAAATAAAACCAACCCAAAAAAACCCTTTAAAAAACCTAACACTAACCCCGAAGATCCACTTACAGTTTTCGAAGTCCATCCATCCATCCATCCTCATCCAGCCGGCGTAGTCCTCATTCAAGCGGGCAGAAGTCCTTACCGAAGCAGGCAGAAGTCTTCATCCAGACGGCATCTTCTATCTTCATCCATCCGGCACTGAGCGGGTCCATCTTCAAGACCTCAGACTCGGAGCATCCTCTTCTTCTGATATTCGCTGAAGAATGAAGTTTCCCTTTAAGTGAAGTCATCCAAGATGGCGTTCCTTACATTCTGATTGGCTGATAGAATTCTATCAGCCAATAGGAATTAAAGGCGAAAAAATCCTATTGACTGTTGCACTCAGCCAATAGGATTGAGCTCGCATTCTATTGGCTATTCCAATCAGCCAATAGAATGCGATCTCAATCCTATTGGCTGATTGGATCAGCCAATAGGATGAAAGCTCAATCCTATTGGCTGATTGCAACAGTCAATAGGATTTTTCTCCCCTTTAATTCCAATTGGCTGATAGAATTCTATCAGCCATTCGGAATGTAAGGGACGCCATCTTGGATGACATCACTTAAAGGGAAATTTCATTCTTCAGCGACTATCAGAAGAAGAGGATGCTCCACGCCGGATGTCTTGAAGATGGACCAGCTCCATGCCGGATGGATGAAGATAGAAGATGCTGTCTGGATGAAGACTTCTGCCCGCTTTGATGAGGACTTCTGCCTGCTTGGATGAAGACTTCTGCCTGCTTCAATGAGAACTTCGCCTGCTGGATGAGGATGGATGTCCGGACTTCGAAAACTGTAAGTGGATCTTTGGGGGTTAGTGTTAGGTTTTTTTAAGGGTTTTTTGTGTGGGTTTTATTTTTAGATTAGGGTTTGGGCACTTCATAAAAGAGCTGATTGCCCTTTTCAGGGCATGGCAAAAGAGCTAAATGCCCTTTTTAGGGCAATGCCCATCCAAATGCCCTTTTCAGGGCAATGGTTAGCTTTGGTTTAATTAGATAGGTTTTTATTTGGGGGTTTGGTTGTGTGGGTGGTGGGTTTTACTGTTGGGGGCAATGCCCCACAAAAGGCCCTTTTAAGGGACATTGGCAGTTTAGTGTAGGCTAGGTTTTTTTTTTTGGGGGGGGGGGGCTTTTTAATTTTGATACGGCTATTAGATTAGTTTTTAATTTTGATCATTTAGTTTTTTATTTTGTGTAATTTAGTGTTTATTTTTTTTTGTGGTAATTTAGATAATTGTATTTTATTAATGTAATTTATTTTATTTTATTGTAATGTTAGGTTTTAGTGTAAGGCAGGCTAGGTTTTATTTTACAGGTACGTTTGTATTTATTTTAACTATCTAGTTAGTAAATAGTAAATAACTATTTACTAACTAGTCTACCCAAACTTACCTGTGAAATAAAAATAAAACCTAATCTAGCTACAATATAACTATTAGTTATGTTGTAGCTAGCTTAGGTTTTATGTTATAGGTAAGTTTCTTTCATGTAATTATCAAGAGTCCATGAGCTAGTGACGTATGGGATATACATTCCTACCAGGAGGGGCAAAGTTTCCCAAACCTCAAAATGCCTATAAATACACCCCTCACCACACCCACAAATCAGTTTTACAAACTTTGCCTCCTATGGAGGTGGTGAAGTAAGTTTGTTTTCCTCTCAGCGTGCAGTGAATGTCAGAGGGATGTGAGGAGAGTATTGCCTGTTTGAATTCAATGATCTCCTTCTACGGGGTCTATTTCATGGGTTCTCTGTTATCGGTCGTAGAGATTCATCTCTTACCTCCCTTTTCAGATCGACGATATACTCTTATATTTATACCATTACCTCTGCTGATTTTCGTTTCAGTACTGGTTTGGCTTTCTACAACATGTAGATGAGTGTCCTGGGGTAAGTAAGTCTTATTTTCTGTGACACTCTAAAGCTATGGTTGGGCACTTTTTTATAAAGTTCTAAATATATGTATTCAAACATTTATTTGCCTTGACTCAGGATGTTCAACATTTCCTTATTTCAGACAGTCAGTTTCATATTTGGGATAATGCATTTGAATATATAATTTTTATCTTACCTAAAAATTGACTTTTTCCCTGTGGGCTGTTAGGCTCGCGGGGGCTGAAAATGCTTCATTTTATTACGTCATTCTTGGTGCGGACTTTCTTGGCGCGAAATTTTTTTTTTCTATCTCCGGTGTCATACGTTTCGCCGGAAGTTGCGTCATTTTTGACGTTTTTCGCCCCAAAAATGTTGGCGTTCCGGATGTGGCGTCATTTTTGGCGCTAATAGCATTTAGGCGCCAAATAATGTGAGCGTCAATTTTGTCTCCACTTTATTTAAGTCTCATCATTTGTTGCTTCTGGTTGCTAGAAGCTTGTTCACTGGCATTTTTTCCCATTCCTGAAACTGTCATTTAAGGAATTTGATCAATTTTGCTTTATATGTTGTTTTTTCTATTACATATTGCAAGATGTCCCACGTTGCAACTGAGCCAGAAGATACTACTGGAAAATCGCTGCCTGGTGCTGGAACTACCAAAGCTAAGTGTATCTGCTGTAAACTTTTGGTAGTTGTTCCTCCAGCTGTTGTTTGTATTAAATGTCATGACAAACTTGTTAATGCAGAAAATATTTCCTTTAGTAAAGTACCATTACCTGTTGCAGTTCCATCAACATCTAATGTTCAGAGTGTTCCTGATAACATAAGAGATTTTGTTTCTGAATCCATTAAGAAGGCTATGTCTGTTATTCCTCCTTCTGGTAAACATAAAAAGTCTTTTAAAACTTCTCTTTATACAGATGAATTTTTAAATGAACATCATCATTCTGATTCTAATGATTCTTCTGATACAGAGGATTCTCTCTCAGAGGTTGATGCTGATAAATCGTCATATTTATTTAAAATGGAATTTATCCATTCTTTACTTAAAGAAGTCCTAATTGCATTAGAAATTGAGGATTCTGGTCCTCTTGATACTAAATCTAAACGTTTAGACAAGGTCTTTAGATCTCCTGTGGTTATTCCAGAAGTTTTTCCTGTTCCTGGTGCTATTTCTGAAGTAATTTCCAGAGAATGGAATAATTTGGGTAATTCATTTACTCCTTCTAAACATTTTAAGCAATTATATCCTGTACCGTCCGACAGATTAGAGTTTTGGGACAAAATCCCTAAAGTTGATGGGGCTATTTCTACCCTTGCTAAACGTACTACTATTCCTACGGCAGATGGTACTTCCTTTAAGGATCCTTTAGATAGGAATATTGAATCTTTTCTAAGAAAAGCTTATCTGTGTTCAGGTAATCTTCTTAGACCTGCTATATCATTGGCTGATGTTGCTGCAGCTTCAACTTTTTGGTTGGAAACTTTAGCGCAACAAGTAACAGATCATGATTCTCATAATATTATTCTTCTTCTTCAACATGCTAATATTTTTATCTGTGATGCCATTTTTGATATTATCAGAGTTGATGTCAGGTTTATGTCTCTAGCTATTTTAGCTAGAAGAGCTTTATGGCTTAAAACTTGGAATGCTGATATGTCTTCTAAATCGACTCTACTTTCCCTTTCTTTCCAGGGTAATAAATTATTTGGTTCTCAGTTGGATTCTATTATCTCAACTGTTACTGGTGGGAAAGGAACTTTTTTACCACAGGATAGAAAATCTAAAGGTAAAAACAGGGCTAATAATCGTTTTCGTTCCTTTCGTTTCAACAAAGAACAAAAGCCTGATCCTTCATCCTCAGGAGCAGTGTCAGTTTGGAAACCATCTCCAGTCTGGAATAAATCCAAGCCTTCTAGAAAAGCAAAGCCAGCTTCTAAGTCCACATGAAGGTGCGGCCCTCATTCCAGCTCAGCTGGTAGGGGGCAGATTACGTTTTTTCAAAGAAATTTGGATCAATTTTGTTCACAATCTTTGGATTCAGAACATTGTTTCAGAAGGGTACAGAATTGGTTTCAAGATAAGACCTCCTGCAAAGAGATTTTTTCTTTCCCGTGTCCCGGTAAACCCAGTGAAAGCTCAAGCATTTCTGAAATGTGTTTCAGATCTAGAGTTGGCTGGAGTAATTATGCCAGTTCCAGTTTTGGAACAGGGGCTGGGGTTTTATTCGAATCTCTTCATTGTACTCAAGAAGGAGAATTCCTTCAGACCAGTTCTGGATCTAAAAATATTGAATCGTTATGTAAGGATACCAACATTCAAAATGGTAACTGTAAGGACTATCTTGCCTTTTGTTCAGCAAGGGCATTATATGTCTACAATAGATTTACAGGATGCATATCTGCATATTCCGATTCATCCAGCTCACTATCAGTTTCTGAGATTCTCTTTCCTGGACAAGCATTACCAGTTTGTGGCTCTGCCGTTTGGCCTAGCTACAGCTCCAAGAATTTTTACAAAGGTTCTCGGTGCCCTTCTGTCTGTAATCAGAGAACAGGGTATTGTGGTATTTCCTTATTTGGACGATATCTTGGTACTTGCTCAGTCTTCACATTTAGCAGAATCTCATACGAATCAACTTGTGTTGTTTCTTCAAGATCATGGTTGGAGGATCAATTCACTAAAAAGTTCATTGATTCCTCAGACAAGGGTAACCTTTTTAGGTTTCCAGATAGATTCAGTGTCCATGACTCTATCTTTGACAGACAAGAGACGTCTAAAATTGATTTCAGCTTGTTGAAACCTTCAGTCACAATCATTCCCTTCGGTAGCCTTATGCATGGAAATTCTAGGTCTTATGACTGCTGCATCGGACGCGATCCCCTTTGCTCGTTTTCACATGCGACCTCTTCAGCTCTGTATGCTGAACCAATGGTGCAGGGATTACACAAAGATATCTCAATTAATATCTTTAAAACTGATTGTCCGACATTCTCTGACGTGGTGGACAGATCACCATCGTTTAATTCAGGGGGCTTCTTTCGTTCTTCCGACCTGGACTATAATCTCAACAGATGCAAGTCTTACAGGTTGGGGAGCTGTGTGGGGGTCTCTGACGGCACAAGGGGTTTGGGAATCTCAGGAGGTGAGATTACTGATCAATATTTTGGAACTCCGTGCAATTTTCAGAGCTCTTCAGTCTTGGCCTCTTCTGAAGAGAGAGTCGTTCATTTGTTTTCAGACAGACAATGTCACAACTGTGGCATACATCAATCATCAAGGAGGGACTCACAGTCCTCTGGCTATGAAAGAAGTATCTCGAATTCTGGTTTGGGCGGAATCCAGCTCCTGTCTAATCTCTGCGGTTCATATCCCAGGTATAGACAATTGGGAAGCGGATTATCTCAGTCGCCAAACGTTGCATCCGGGCGAATGGTCTCTTCACCCAGAGGTATTTCTTCAGATTGTTCAAATGTGAGAACTCCCAGAAATAGATCTCATCTAAACAAGAAACTTCCCAGGTATCTGTCCAGATCCCTGGATCCTCAGGCGGAGGCAGTGGATGCATTATCACTTCCTTGGAAGTATCATCCTGCCTATATCTTTCCACCTCTAGTTCTTCTTCCAAGAGTAATCTCCAAGATTCTGAAGGAATGCTCGTTTGTTCTGCTGGTAGCTCCAGCATGGCCTCACAGGTTTTGGTATGTGGATCTTGTCCGGATGGCCTCTTGCCAGCCGTGGACTCTTCCGTTAAGACCAGACCTTCTGTCGCAAGGTCCTTTCTTCCATCAGGATCTCAAATCCTTAAATTTAAAGGTATGGAGATTGAACGCTTGATTCTTGGTCAAAGA
Organism: Bombina bombina; assembly: GCF_027579735.1. Lineage (NCBI taxonomy): Eukaryota > Metazoa > Chordata > Amphibia > Anura > Bombinatoridae > Bombina > Bombina bombina. Next base: position 1,121,881,294 of record NC_069503.1, read on the forward strand.
GGTTTCTCTGACTCTGTGATTAATACTATGTTACAGGCTCGTAAATCTGTATCTAGAGAGATATATTATAGAGTCTGGAAGACTTATATTTCTTGGTGTCTTTCTCATCATTTTTCCTGGCATTCTTTTAGAATTCCGAGAATTTTACAGTTTCTTCAGGATGGTTTAGATAAAGGTTTGTCCGCAAGTTCCTTGAAAGGACAAATCTCTGCTCTTTCTGTTCTTTTTCACAGAAAGATTGCTAATCTTCCTGATATTCATTGTTTTGTACAAGCTTTGGTTCGTATAAAACCTGTCATTAAGTCTATTTCTCCTCCTTGGAGTTTTAATTTGGTTCTGAGGGCTCTTCAAGCTCCTCCTTTTGAACCCATGCATTCATTGGACATTAAATTACTTTCTTGGAAAGTTTTGTTCCTTTTGGCCATCTCTTCTGCCAGAAGAGTCTCTGAATTATCTGCTCTTTCTTGTGAGTCTCCTTTTCTGATTTTTCATCAGGATAAGGCAGTGTTGCGAACTTCTTTTGAATTTTTACCTAAGGTTGTGAATTCCAACAACATTAGTAGAGAAATTGGGGTTCCTTCATTATGTTCTAATCCTAAGAATTCTAAGGAGAAATCGTTGCATTCTTTGGATGTTGTTAGAGCTTTGAAATATTATGTTGAGGCTACTAAGTCTTTCCGAAAGACTTCTAGTTTATTTGTCATCTTTTCCGGTTCTAGAAAAGGTCAGAAAGCTTCTGCCATTTCTTTGGCATCTTGGTTGAAATCCTTAATTCACCATGCTTATGTTGAGTCGTGTAAAACTCCGCCTCAAAGGATTACAGCTCATTCTACTAGGTCAGTTTCTACTTCCTGGGCGTTTAGGAATGAGGCTTCGGTTGATCAGATTTGCAAAGCAGTAACTTGGTCCTCTTTGCATACTTTTACTAAATTCTACCATTTTGATGTGTTTTCTTCTTCTGAAGCAGTTTTTGGTAGAAAAGTACTTCAGGCAGCGGTTTCAGTTTGAATCTTCTGCTTATGTTTTCATTAAACTTTATTTTGGGTGTGGATTATTTTCAGCAGGAATTGGCTGTCTTTATTTTATCCCTCCCTCTCTAGTGACTCTTGCGTGGAAAGATCCACATCTTGGGTAGTCATTATCCCATACGTCACTAGCTCATGGACTCTTGCTAATTACACGAAAGAAAACATAATTTATGTAAGAACTTACCTGATAAATTCATTTCTTTCATATTAGCAAGAGTCCATGAGGCCCACCCTTTTTTGGTGGTTATGATTTTTTTGTATAAAGCACAATTCCTTATTTTATATGCTTTCGCACTTTTTTTATCACCCCACTTCTTGGCTATTCGTTAAACTGATTTGTGGGTGTGGTGAGGGGTGTATTTATAGGCATTTTGAGGTTTGGGAAACTTTGCCCCTCCTGGTAGGAATGTATATCCCATACGTCACTAGCTCATGGACTCTTGCTAATATGAAAGAAATTAATTTATCAGGTAAGTTCTTACATAAATTATGTTATTTAGTTTTAAATAGGAATTATTTAGGTAATAAATGTTAGTTTTATTTAGATTTATTTTAATTATATTTAATTTAGGGGGGTTAGGGTTAGATTTAGGCTTAGGGTTATGTTAGGGTTAGGGTTATGCTTAGGGTTAGGGCTACGTTAGGGTTAGGTTTAGGGGTTAATATATTTATTTAGTGTTAGTGATGTGGTAGGCCAGAGGTTTAGGGGTTAATAACTTTAGTATAGTGGCCGCAACATTGGGGGCGGCAGTGTAAGGGTTAATAACTGCAATGTAGGTGGCGGCGATATCGGGAGAGGCAGATTAGGGGTTAATAGTTTTATTTAGGTGGCGGCGATGTTAAGGGAGGCAGATTAGGGGTGTTTAGACTTAGTTTTTATGTTAAGGTGTTAGGTTTAAACTTAACTTTTTCTTTCCCCATAGACATCAATGGGGCTGCGTTACGGAGCATTTGTTTCTGCGATTGCAGGTGTTAGGCTTTTTTTTATCCGACTCTCCCCATTGATGTCTATGGGGAAATCATGCACAAGCACGTCAAAACACTGCTTGTATTTGGGTGAGGTATGGAGCTCAATGCAACCATATCGCCCGCACAAGCCGGGTTTTTCAAAACCTGTTATAGCAGCGCTATAGGGAGGTTAAATACCGCCACTTTTGTGGCAGTTGTTAATTTCCCTATAGTGCTCAAAACTCGTAATCTAGCTGATTGTTAGCATAATGGATTGTACTGAAGCGCTCAGCAACTGAAACATAACATTGTCATAAGGGCTTATTTTTTAGTGTTTATTTATATGGATTAATAAAGTTTATCACTTTTAATCAACAGTTCTATTGCACTTTTCTTGATATCTTAGATTGCCAGTGATTCATCCTTAATTGCTGTGTAGCCGGTTGGTCTTCCGATAGCGAAGAACTCCTTCTACGTGATTGTGATGTCATCGGTATCGCTGGTATCGGTCAGGCGTCAATCATTATATTTGTCCTGTTTACTGTGCATGTATATGGTATAAGGCCAGCTGCTTGACAAAAAATGTTAAGCTGAAGGCAACATATATGTTTGTATCCACTTCTTAGACTCTGTTTTCATTGCACTTTCATAGGATCCTATGTTTGCCACAAGTCAACTTGTGAAAAGTCTGCCCTATTAGATCTGCTCCAATCACCTATAAATGCTAGTATTATAAAGTGAAGGCATCTAAGAGCAACAATTTAGCCACAAATTGGAATGTTGATTGCAAGCCAGACTTTCTCTTCCAATATCATTGCCTAAAATAAGAAATTATCTTTTAGCTGAATAGGCACAAATTCCCACTGACACACTCCCTTCCCAAAAGAGTGGTAATAGCTGCATAGGGTAACAACTCCATATTAATGTCCATGGTATTGGAATGTAATGTATTTCAATTGGAATGAATGTAATGTATTTCAAGCTCAAATGGAACTTGATAATCAAGTTCCAAAACAGAAAGAGGAATTTTTTAAATTTTAGTTGATATCTCACACAGCAAGTGAGAAGAGCTGTCAATGAGGAAAACAATAGATACAAGTGCAGTCCTTCAGTATTTTATAAATGTGTTTAATTATATCATATTAACATGCCTGTATTATTAGGGTAAGGTAATTTTGTTGGATCCGATAAGAACCGCCATGCAGAGTAAACATGGGGCTGGTTGAGAGAATTGTGAGAAATTCGAGAGGCATGGGGACATATTTATCAAGCTCCGTACGGAGCTTGATGCCCCGTGTTTCTGGCGAGCCTTCAGGCTTGCGGGAAACACAAGTTATAACGGAGTGGTCTAAAGATCGCTGATCCATAACCTGTCTGCCTGCTCTGAGATGGCGGACACAAATCGTCAGAAATCAACCCTGATCAAATACAATAGCAAATCTGCAGGGGGTGGTAATGCACCAGCAGTTCACAAGAACTGCTGGTGCAATGATAAATGCAGAGAGCGTATGCTGTTGGCATTTATCGATGTGCAGCGAACATGATCTGCTATATTGGATCATGTCCGCTCGCACAATGATAATTCGGCCCCATGGTCAGTATTTTTTCAACCTAAACCTTGCCCAAGCATGTAGCATAAAGACTTTATCACTTTTGGGAAGCACCTGGTCTCACAGTTGAGTCTTTCAAAGTTGATAATGTTGTTTTGTTTTAATTATTTATTCATTTTTTTTAATTTTTCTTTATTTTTTTAAGGTTTTTTTTTGTGTTTTTGTTTGTGCATATATTAGAGTGTTTTACACAGGGAGATTAAGTTTTTAATTAATTTGTTTAGTGTGTTTTTAAAGGTATCTGCAATGTTTTATAATTATAGACATTGAAACTTGTTCTATGCATCAAGAAGTTAACAGTTATAAGATAGATGCTGCGCCATTGATTATAAAGGAGTTGCAACTTGCAGCTGTGATGATGCATAAGTCCAGATCTTAAATTAATTCAGCAAGTTGGGATGTTGCAGCAAGTTTTTCTTTCCTAAGATATGGTGAGTCCCCGGCTTGAGTAATTACTGTTGGGAATATCACTCCTGGCCAGGAGCAGGAGGCAAAGAGCACCACAGTTAAACTGCTAAGTATTACTCCCTTACCCACGACCCCCAGTCATTCTCTTTGCCTTCGGTTCATGGAGGAGGTGAAGTTTAGGTGTCTGAAGAAAATTTTTGATTTAATCTACAATCAAGTTTTTGGTATAGCCGTATTCCACGTCATTCCTTGCTATAGCCATATTCCAGGTCATTCCTTGCAGTCGGGTAGTGGTGGCTTTAAAGCAGTTAGGAACTTTTAAAGAGGTACTTATTGCATTTTCCTAACAATATCTGCCCTAGTTTAGAAAGCCAGAGTTGGCTACTCCTTTCTTTTTCAAAGATCTCTGCGAGGAACTGTGTCTTCTCATACCTTGTAACTGTCTACATGCCGGACAGTGGAGCAGGTAAGTGATTTTTCTTCCAGTTGGGGAGACCATGCACTTAACAAATTAAAAGACACTGCTTTTTTATTGGGATATAGATAATCCTGTTGTATGAGTTACACTGGGGCATGAAGCAGGCACTGTAGCATGTGTGAGACTAACATTTAAACTCTTTTAAAAAGAAAGAGTAAAATGTTTTTATTAGGCTTTATTTTCTGACACATTTTTACTTGATAAAACAATACAAGTTTAAACTGAAAGTAAGACTGAAATTTCTATTTCAGCATCTTATTCATTTCCCCTTTTGCTTTAAAATAAAACGATGCAACATTTTAAACTGTCCGGTTTGAAAAAACAGATATTTCTGGTACTCAGTCTACCAGGAAGCTATTCTTAGTGCCTCTCTGTGTCGCAGCAGTATTTTGAGCTCAGCAGTTCTGGTCCGGCTTTACGTCATAACGTTTCTGAGGAAAAATATGTTTTTATCCATTTCTGGGAGATCGGGTCTTAATTGGTATCGGTAAGACGCCTCAGTAATTGAGGTGTGGGGTGGCCTGAGGGGTATTTTAAAAGTTTATTTGATCTTTATTAGATGATTTTTCTTAACTTTTATCACATAATTTTAGCTGGGGATTGATCCAAATTTGGGATAAAATTTAAAGTGTATTTTTTCCTTAGCTTATTTCAATTGAATATTAAAATCTTTGAAACTTTTCTGTACAAGTTTATTTACTGTTTCACAACATGTCTGATATGGAGCAGGAGCCTGCTCTCATGAATTCATGCTTATTATGTTTAGATGTAAAAACTGCAGCTCCTATACAATTTTGTTCTTCATGTGTCAAGAAAACCTTGCAAAATAAAGGTAACATTTTTTTTGCATAATGTCTCTCAGGATGATGCTGTTAAAATAATACCTCAGCTTTCTCCTGCTACGTCCCAAGCCACAATTGTGTCACATGCAGTGTCTTGAGGTTCCTCTATAACTCCTAGTAGAGTTTATTTAATAGCAGAAATTGCTGCCCATGTATCTTCAGCGGTATCTGCAGCATTAGCTGCCACTCCCAGATTACAGGGAAAATGCAAGAGGAAATCTAGAAATTCAGAAAGTAAGGTGCCTGTCCTCAGTTCTGCTTCCCAAGTTGCCCTTTCTCATAAGTCTGATGAGGAAGATACATCAGGACTTTCTGAGGGTGAAATCTCATCTTTGGACAGTATAATTCCTTCTTCTGAGACTGAGGTGGTATCATTCAGATTTAATCTTCAACACCTTTGTGTATTGTTAAAGGAGGTTTTAGCTACTTTAGATCACTCTGGTACCCCTGTTGTTGTCACTCCTAAGAAATCTAGTAAGTTTAATAGTTACTTTGATGAACCTTCCACTTCAGAGGTTTTTCCTGTGCCAGACCGTGCTAGGGAGATTATCTCACAGGAATGGGAGAAACCAGGGGTGTCTTTTTCCCCATCTCCCATTTTTAAGAATTTTTTTCTTGTCGAGGACTCCATTAAAGACTGTTGGTATACTGTACCCAAAGTTGAAGGGGCTATTTCCACTCTGGCTAAGAGAACCACTATTCCTATTGAGGATAGCTGCTCTATTAAGGATCCGATGGACAAGAAGATGGAGGCTTATTTGAAAAAGATTTATGTTCATCAAGGTCTCCAATGGCAACCTGTGGTGTGTATTGCCACCATGACTAGTGTGACATCTTATTGGTTCGACGCCTTGTCTGATTCTCTTCAAGTAGAGACTTCCTTGGATGAAATTCAAGATAGAATTAAAGCTCTTAAATTGGTCAATTCCTTTATTGCAGATGCCATTTTACAGACTAAGAGCTAAAACTTCTAGTTTCGCTTTCCTATCCCGCAGGTGGTTACAGTTGAAATCCTGGTCTGCAGACGTTTCCTCTAAAGTTAAGCTTCTGACGATGCCTTACAAGGGCCAAACCTTGTTTAGACCCAGTTTGGCAGAAATGATCTCTGATATTACGGGTGGAAAAGGGTCTTTCTACCTCAAGATAAGAAGAATAGGCCTAAAGGACGTCAGAGTAATTTTCGTTCATTTCGTAACTTCAGAGGAAAGCCTTCCCCTTCTTCTTCCAAGCAGGAACAGATTACCTTATTTTTCATGCCGATAAGGCAGTTCTTCATTCTCAGTTAGGTTTCCTTCCTAAGGCCTAGATTTGGAGTTCGGCGGTAGCCGTCAAAACCAGCGTTAGAGGCTCCTAACGCTGGTTTTGGCCGCCCGCTGGTATTTGGAGTCAGTGATTAAAGGGTCTAACGCTCACTTTTCAGCCGCGACTTTTCCATACCGCAGATCCCCCTACGCCATTTGCGTAGCCTATCTTTTCAATGGGATCTTTCTAATGCTGGTATTTAGAGTCGTTTCTGAAGTGAGCGTTAGAGCTCTAACGATAAAATTCCAGCCGCCTGAAAATAGCAGGAGTTAAGAGCTTTCTGGCTAACGCCGGTTCATAAAGCTCTTAACTACTGTACCCTAAAGTACACTAACACCCATAAACTACCTATGTACCCCTAAACCGAGCTCCCCCCACATCGCCGCCACTCAATTAAAATTTTTAACCCCTAATCTGCCGACCGCCACCTACGTTATACTTATGTACCCCTAATCTGCTGCCCCCTAACCCCGCCGACCCCTGTATTACATTTATTAACCCCTAACCTGCCCCCCACAACGTCGCCGCCAGCTACTTAAAATAATTAACCCATAATCTTCCGACCGCAAAGCGCCGCCACCTACGTTATCCCTATGTACCCCTAATCTGCTACCCCTAACACCGCCGACCCCTATATTATATTTATTAACCCCTAATCTGCCCCCCTCAACGTCGCCGACACCTGCCTACACTTATTAACCCCTAATCTGCCGAGCGGACCTGAGCACTACTATAATAAAGTTATTAACCCCTAACCCGCCTCACTAACCCTATCATAAATAGTATTAACCCCTAATCTGCCCTCCCTAACATCGCCGACACCTACCTTCAATTATTAACCCCTAATCTGCCGAGCGGAGCTCACCGCTACTATAATAAATGTATTAACCCCTAAAGCTAAGTCTAACCCTAACACCCCCCTAAGTTAAATATAATTTACATCTAACGAAATTAATTAACTCTTATTAAATAACTTATTCCTATTTAAAGCTAAATACTTACCTGTAAAATAAATCCTAATATAGCTACAATATAAATTATAATTATATTATAGCTATTTTAGGATTAATATTTATTTTACAGGCAACTTTTTAATTATTTTAACCAGGTACAATAGCTATTAAATAGTTAAGAACTATTTAATAGTTACCTAGTTAAAATAATAACAAACTTACCTGTAAAATAAATCCTAACCTAAGATATAATTAAACCTAACACTACCCTATCAATAAATTAATTAAATAAACTACCTACAATTACCTACAATTAACCTAACACTACACTATCAATAAATTAATTAAACACAATTCCTACAAATAAATACAATTAACTAAACTATCTAAAGTACAAAAAATAAAAAAGAACTAAGTTACAAAAAATAATAAAATATTTACAAACATAAGAAAAATATTACAACAATTTTAAACTAATTACACCTACTCTAAGCCCCCTAATAAAATAACAAAGCCCCCCAAAATAAAAAAATTCCCTACCCTATTCTAAATTAAAAAAGTTACAAGCTCTTTTACCTTACCAGCCCTGAACAGGGCCCTTTGCGGGGCATGCCCCAGGGATTTCAGCTCTTTTGCCTGTAAAAAAAAACATACCATACCCCTCCCCCAACATTACAACCCACCACCCACATACCCCTAATCTAACCCAAACCCCCCTTAAATAAACCTAACACTAAGCCCCTGAAGATCTTCCTACCTTGTCTTCACCATACCAGGTTCACCGATCCGTCCTGGCTCCAACATCTTCATCCAACCCAAGCGGGGGTTGGCGATCCATCATCCGGTGCTGAAGAGGTCCAGAAGAGGCTCCAAAGTCTTCCTCCTATCCGGCAAGAAGAGGACATCCGGACCGGCAAACATCTTCTCCAAGCGGCATCTTCAATCTTCTTCCATCCGGTGCGGAGCGGGTCCATCTTGAAGCAGGCGACGCGGATCCATCCTCTTCTTCCGTTGTCTCCCGACGAATGACGGTTCCTTTAAGGGACGTCATCCAAGATGGCGTCCCTCGAATTCCGATTGGCTGATAGGATTCTATCAGCCAATCGGAATTAAGGTAGGAATATTCTGATTGGCTGATGGAATCAGCCAATCAGAATCAAGTTCAATCCGATTGGCTGATCCAATCAGCCAATCAGATTGAGCTCGCATTCTATTGGCTGTTCCGATCAGCCAATAGAATGCGAGCTCAATCTGATTGGCTGATTGGATCAGCCAATCGGATTGAACTTGATTCTGATTGGCTGATTCCATCAGCCAATCAGAATATTCCTACCTTAATTCCGATTGGCTGATAGAATCCTATCAGCCAATCGGAATTCGAGGGACGCCATCTTGGATGACGTCCCTTAAAGGAACCGTCATTCGTCGGGAGACAACGGAAGAAGAGGATGGATCCGCGTCGCCTGCTTCAAGATGGACCCGCTCCGCACCGGATGGAAGAAGATTGAAGATGCCGCTTGGAGAAGATGTTTGCCGGTCCGGATGTCCTCTTCTTGCCGGATAGGAGGAAGACTTTGGAGCCTCTTCTGGACCTCTTCAGCACCGGATGATGGATCGCCAACCCCCGCTTGGGTTGGATGAAGATGTTGGAGCCAGGACGGATCGGTGAACCTGGTATGGTGAAGACAAGGTAGGAAGATCTTCAGGGGCTTAGTGTTAGGTTTATTTAAGGGGGGTTTGGGTTAGATTAGGGGTATGTGGGTGGTGGGTTGTAATGTTGGGGGGGGGGTATGGTATGTTTTTTTTTTACAGGCAAAAGAGCTGAAATCCCTGGGGCATGCCCCGCAAAGGGCCCTGTTCAGGGCTGGTAAGGTAAAAGAGCTTGTAACTTTTTTAATTTAGAATAGGGTAGGGAATTTTTTATTTTGGGGGGCTTTGTTATTTTATTAGGGGGCTTAGAGTAGGTGTAATTAGTTTAAAATTGTTGTAATATTTTTCTTATGTTTGTAAATATTTTATTATTTTTTGTAACTTAGTTCTTTTTTATTTTTTGTACTTTAGATAGTTTAGTTAATTGTATTTATTTGTAGGAATTGTGTTTAATTAATTTATTGATAGTGTAGTGTTAGGTTAATTGTAGGTAATTGTAGGTAGTTTATTTAATTAATTTATTGATAGGGTAGTGTTAGGTTTAATTATATCTTAGGTTAGGATTTATTTTACAGGTAAATTTGTTATTATTTTAACTAGGTAACTATTAAATAGTTCTTAACTATTTAATAGCTATTGTACCTGGTTAAAATAATTAAAAAGTTGCCTGTAAAATAAATATTAATCCTAAAATAGCTATAATATAATTATAATTTATATTGTAGCTATATTAGGATTTATTTTACAGGTAAGTATTTAGCTTTAAATAGGAATAAGTTATTTAATAAGAGTTAATTTATTTCGTTAGCTGTAAATTATATTTAACTTAGGGGGGTGTTAGTATTAGGGTTAGACTTAGCTTTAGGGGTTAATACATTTATTATAGTAGCGGTGAGGTCCGCTCGGCAGATTAGGGGTTAATAATTGAAGGTAGGTGTCGGCGATGTTAGGGAGGGCAGATTAGGGGTTAATACTATTTATGATAGGGTTAGTGAGGCGGATTAGGGGTTAATAACTTTATTATAGTAGCGCTCAGGTCCGCTCGGCAGATTAGGAGTTAATAAGTGTAGGCAGATGTCGGCGACGTTGAGGGGGGCAGATTAGGGGTTAATAAATATAATATAGGGGTCGGCGGTGTTAGGGCAGCAGATTAGGGGTACATAGGGATAACGTAGGTTGCGGCGGTTTACGGAGCGGCAGATTAGGGGTTAAAACAAATATGCAGGTGTCAGCGATAGCGGGGGCGGCAGATTAGGGGTTAATAAGTGTAAGGTTAGGGGTGTTTAGACTCGGGGTACATGTTAGAGTGTTAGGTGCAGACGTAGGAAGTGTTTCCCCATAGGAAACAATGGGGCTGCGTTAGGAGCTGAACGCTGCTTTTTTGCAGGTGTTAGGTTTTTTTTCAGCTCAAACAGCCCCATTGTTTCCTATGGGAGAATCGTGCACGAGCACGTTTTTGAGGCCGGCCGCGTCCGTAAGCAACTCTGGTATCGAGAGTTGCATTTGCGGTAAAAATGCTCTACGCTCCTTTTTTGGAGCCTAACGCAGCATTTGTTTAAACTCTCGATACCAGAGATAAATTTATGGTGCGGCCAGAAAAAAGCCCGCGGAGCGTTAACAGCCCTTTTACCGCCGAACTCCAAATCTAGGCCTAAGGTTGTTTCTAATAGAAATATCAATCACAAATTGGTTGTTCCCTCTCTGTGTCCTAATCCTTAATCTTCCAAAGAATGTTTGTTACACAATTTGGATGTTGTACGTGCTCTTAAATTCTACTTACAGGCGACTAAGGATTTTTGCCAGTCCTCTGCCCTCTTTGTCTGTTTCTCTGGGAAACATAAAGGTCAGAAAGCTACTGCTACTACTCTTTCTTTTTGGTTACGAAGTATAATTCTTTTGGCTTATGAGACTGTTGGACAGCAGCCTCCTGGGAGAATTACAGCTCATTCCACAAAAGCTGTTTCCTCTTCTTGGGTTTTCAAAAGTGAAGCTTCTGTGGAACAAATTTACAAGGCTGCAACTTGGTCTTCTCTACATACTTTTTCCAAATTTTCCAAATTTGATATGTTTGCCTCGGCTGAGGCTTCTTTTGGGAGAAAGGTTCTTCAAGCGGTGGTGCCTTCTGTTTAGGACTGCCTTTTTTGTCCCTCCATATTTATCTGTGTCCTCTAGCTTAGGTATTGGTTCCCAACAGTAATTACTCAAGCCGTGGACTCACTATATCTTAGGAAGAAAAAACAAAATATATGCTTACCTGATAAATGTATTTTTTTCCGGATATGGTGAATCCACGGCCCCACCCTTTATTTTAAGACAGTTGTTCTTTTTGACTATAACCTCAGGCACCTCTACACCTTGTGTTACTCCTTTTTCTCCATTTCCCTTTGGTCGAATGACTGGGGGTTGTGAGTAAGGGAGTGATACTTAGTAGTTTAACTGTGGTGCTCTTTGCCTCCTCCTGCTGGCCAGGAGTGATATTCCCAACAGTAATTACTCAAGCCGTGGACTCGCCATATCCGGAAATTAATAAATGTATCAGGTAAGCATAAATTTTGTTTTTTCAGTAAGATACGTTTCACAAACACATTTTATTTATCTTAGGCCTAAAAAACAATTCAAAAAATATATATGGCTACAAATAAGGAGATTAAACATACATTTTATATATGCATCTTCTGCTTCCTCTTTCTGCATTTATTAACCCCTTAACGATCAGTGACGTACCCTTGTGGGCGCGCGATAATTAACCAGCCATAATAAGTGGCTGGTTATTGCTACAATGAGCTTGCAGTAGCAATTAGCGCTCAGTGAATTAACTAGAGATCTCTGGTTCATTCTCTAAAAGCGCCCTTATTGTCCTCAAAATAGAGGGCATTATAGTTTTTTTATTTAACCCCTTAATGACCACAATGTACCCTGTATGTCACTTGTCGTTAAGGGTTTTTTCAGGACATAATAGTACAAGTCTAGCAAGAACACGCTATTAGTGCACTCCCTCCAGCAGGCTTTGTGGAATAGAGAAGTCTCAACGCTGGTGGCAAGACAATGCTATAAAACAATCAAGTCCCAAAAAAAGGCCAGTGACATACAGGGTACGTCGCTGGTCCTTAAGGGGTTAAAAAAAAATAGTAACTTTTTTTTAAAATAAATAACAACTGCACTAGGCAGTTTTTGGAGTCTAAAGTTGGTGGGAGTCACTGAAAAGTGCCTTTACATTGCGGTCTATGTGTTCCTAGTAAATATATAAGTATATGCTCATATACAAATATGTATGTGTTTATATGTGTATATACACATATTAACACAATATATATATATATATATATATATATATATATATATATATATATAGGGGCCAATTTATCAAACTATCAAACTCTGTATGGAACTTGATGCCCCTGTTTCCGCTCGTCGGAAACAGAAATTATGAAGCAGCGGTCTAAAGACCGCTGCTCTATAATGTCCGTCTGCTCTGAGGCCGCGGACAGAAATCAACCCGATCAAATACGATTGGGTTGAATGACACCCCTGCTAGCGGCACTGTTGGTGCAATGATACGCTGTCTGCATTTATCGATGTGCAGCAGACATGATATGCTACATCGTATCATGTCTGCTCGCACTGTGATAAATCTACCCCATAGAATCATATATATATATATATATATATATATATATATATATATTTATTTATATAAGTATATAAATATATATATAGAAGCATGAACATATATATTTACAAAAATGATGCCATTGCTGCGCGACTTACCCCCTTCGCTGTGCTTCAGTTCTGATGCTGTCCCTGATGACATCAGAAAGAATCTCCCATTGGAGCCTATGGAAGCGCGCTCTTGTGAGAGCAATGCTTCCCAGCTATGTGAAAGCAAGCTCACCTTTACATTGCTGTTAACTTGTAATACCAGTGCACATTAGCGTGCGCTGGTATTACACAGTGGAGCGCAAATATTGCTTTCTTGAAAGTAATATTTAGCGCTCCACTTGTAATGTGGCCCTAAATTTTTGAAATAAAGATGTAAAAACTAAAGGGGAAACATATTCTAAGAGCAAATAAACAAGGGGACCTGTGAGACTATAAAAACGTTTGGGCAAATAAGGGTGATACCTGGAAAAAAGAGGGTTGGTTACTCTACCCCAACTGGTTCTTTCTATCGCAATATTTTGGCGATGTACGAGATGGTAGAGCCTATAAAAAAGAAATAAGATAGAGATTAAGCACTTTACCTAGATTCACTAGCACTGGAACAGCCTTTTGGGTCTTTCTAATTTCAGTGTTACAGTTTGGTGCCCTTTCATAAAGAATAGGGAGATGAGTCAGCTTTAGTGGCACACAGTCTATATTAAAATACAATTCTGTGAAACCGGAGAAACATTGGGGACCACTTCTGTGAATCTAAGGGAAGAACAATCAAGACTTATATTGTGTTACAAACGTACATTAGGGAAATTAAGTGCAAGTAATTTAGTTTCTCTTAAATATAATTAAATATATGATTTCCTTAAATGGAATGTGAAAAATTAGATTCATTAGTATTGAAATTGCCCATCTGCATGTAGAAAAATCATCAGTTCCCTTTCCCAAATATAGTAATTAATCTGCAGGGCTGAGCAGGGAGAGATTCAGAAATTCTGCTTAACACATCTCAGCTTCTATCTTTGTGCTCAGCAGGAAATGAGATTCCATATAAGGTCTTCCTTCCGTACGCAGTTGTATTTGATACCACGTACAGCTCTTGTATTTCCCTACGTGTCATTGTTAGAATCTGACTGCGCTGAAACTCATTTCATTTCTTTCACAACATAGATGTCATAAACACGTCACTGATATAGATTTGCATTACCTAACTTCTAGCTGTTGCTGCATAAGCTTTTATGTCACCATAAATACACCTGGGAACAAAATGTTATGTAGTTTATGCCTTAAAAATAATATATATTTGGGTTGCATTTACATTTTTTTGCTTTGTATTTAATTCAATTTAGATTTTAGATTTTGTGTTTAAGTTTAATTAAATTTCAGTTTTTTGTTTTTTTTTACTTTTTTATTTTGTATACAGAAGTTAATTTTGGATTTAACAGTTTAATTTAATAATTGTACTTTGAATGTTTCTGTGTAACTAACAAATTAGGATCATACAAATTAGGATGAATTTGGATGTATATTTCTGTGCATCTTTTACAAATTGCAGTGCACTTTGTACTTTTTCTAGATAAAATTAACTTTGCATTTCCAAAAAGTGAGTTGGAGGAGGGGAGGGAGGGTTTGTGGGCTGAAAAGCCATGTTCCTTAGGTGTGTCTGAAGAACTCTTATAACAATGATTATGTTATCAATGGCCTAGATTTAGAGTTTTGTCGGTAAAGACCCGCAGAGCTAACGCAGCTTTTTTTCCTACCGCTGCTTCCAAACAACGCTGGTATTAAGAGTTGTCTGAGGGGCTGTGTTAGGCTCCAAAAAGGGTGCGTTGAGCCGAATTTACCGCCACTTCAACCCTCAATACCAGCGATGCTTACGGTAGTGGTAAGCTGGCAAAACGTGCTCGTGCACGATTCCCCCATAGGAAACAATGGGGCAGTTTGGTATGAAAAAAAACCTAACACCTGCAAAAAAGCAGCGTTAAGCTCCCAACGCAGCCCCATTGTTTCCTATGGGGAAACACTTTCTAAATCTGCACCTAACACCCTTACTTGAACCCCGAGTCTAAACACCCCTAACCTTACACTTATTAACCCCTAATCTGTCGCCCCCACTATCACTGACACCTACATTATCCTATTAACCCCTAATCTGCCACTCCGGTCACCGCCGCAACCTACATTATCCCTATGAACCCCTAATCTGCTGCCCCCAACATCGCCGACACCTCCATAATATTTATTAACCCCTAATCTGCCCCCCCCAACATCGCCGCTACCTAACTACATTTATTAACCCCTAATCTGCCGACCGGACCTCGCCACCACTATAATAAATGTAATAACCCCTAAACCGCCACGCTCCCACCTCGCAAACACTATAATAAATAGTATTAACCCCTAATCTGCCCTCCCTAACATCGCCGCCACCTAAGTTAAAGTATTAACCCCTAATCTGCCGACTGGACCTCGCCGCCACAATAATAAATGTATTAACCCCTAAACCGCCACACTCCCACACTGCCGCTTGGATGAAGATGTCTGCCAGTCCGGAAGTCCTCTTCTGCCAGATAAGACGAAGACTTCTGCCGGTCTGGATGTCCTCTTCTGCCCCATCGGATGAAGACTTCGGCCCGGCTGGGTGAAGACGACTCAAGGTAGGGAGATCTTCAGGGGGTAGTGTTAGGTTTATTTAAGGGGGGTTTGGGTTAAAGTAGGGGTATGTGGGTGGTGGGTTTTAATGTTGGGTGGAGGGTTGTATTTTTTTTTACAGTCAAAAGAGCTGATTACTTTGGGGCATGCCCCGCAAAAAGCCCTTTTAAGGGCTGGTAAAAGAGCTGATTACTTTTTAATTTAGAATAGGATAGGGACCTTTATTATTTTGGGGGGCTTTTTATTTTATTAGGGGGCTTTAGTCTAATATTCTTGTAATCTTTTTTTTATTTTTTGTAATTTAGTGTTTGTTTTTTTTTGTAATTTAGTTTAGTTTATTTAATTGTATGTAATTGTAGGTAATTTATTTAATAATTTATTGATAGTGTAGTGTTAGGTTTAATTGTAACTTAGGTTAGGATTTTTTTTACAGGTAATTTTGTAATTATTTTAACTAGGCAGCTATTAAATAGTAAATAACTATTTAATAGCTATTGTACCTAGTTAAAATAAATACAAAGTTGCCTGTAAAATAAATATAAATCCTAAAATAGCTACAATATAATTATTTGTTATATTGTAGCTATATTAGGGTTTATTTTACAGGTAAGTATTTCATTTTAAATAGAAATACTTTAGTTAATAAGATTTAATTTATTTTGTTAGATTAAAATAATATTTAATTTAGGGGGGGTATTAGGGTTAGGGTTAGACTTAGCTTTAGGGGTTAATACATTTATTATAGTAGCGGCAAGGTCCGGTCGGCAGATTAGGGGTTAATACTTGAAGTTAGGTGGCGGCGATGTTGGGGCGGGGGCAGAATAGTGGTTAATACTATTTATTCTAGTGTTTGCGAGGCAGGAGTGCGGCGGTTTAGGGGTTAATACATTTATTATAGTGGCGGCGAGGTCCGGTCGGCAGATTAGGAGTTAATAAGTGTAATTAGGTAGCGGCAACATTGGGGGGGGCAGATTAGGGGTTAATAAATATAATATAGGGGTCGGCAATGTTAGGCGCAGCAGATTAGGGGTTCATAGGGATAATGTAGGTGGCGGCGATGTGCGGTCGGCAGATTAGGGGTTAAAAATATTTATTATAGTGGCGGCGATGTGGGGGGACCTTGGTTTAGGGGTACATAGGTAGTTTATGGGTGTTAGTGTACATTAGAGCACTGTAGTTAAGAGCTTTATATACCGGCGTTAGCCCAGAAAGCTCTTAACTACAGCCTTTCCATGGGCGTAAGGAGTCTTGTCGGTAGAGGGTCTACCGTTCACTTCAGCCAAGACTCTAAATACCAGCGTTAGGAAGATCCCATTGAAAAGAAAGGATACACAATTGGCGTAAGGGGATCTACGGTATGGAAAAGTCGCGGCAGGAAAGTGAGCGTTAGACCCTTTCCTGCCTGACTCTAAATACCAGCGGGCGGCCAAAAGCAGCGTTAGGACCCCTTAACGCTGATTTTGACGGCTAACGCAGAACTCTAAATCTAGGTGTAAGTATTTTACAACCTCAGGTCTCACTAATTTTACTCACCAGCTGTATGCAGGTGACATTTTCTCAGAATTCGTAATACACTTATTTAACTGACAAAAATGTCATTTATACTAAACTAGAAGGTTACTTTGTTTTTAGTAAAGGTGTTTTTAATGCAAAATAGCTGTTACTTCAACTAGGGCACTACCCTATAAATGCCCTTGTCGGTTTTTGTGTTAGCATAGGGTTCTTTATTTTGCGGTGGGATTTTTTTAAGGGGACTTTAGTTTTAGGATAAGCCTTAAAGGGCCACTAAACCCAAAAACTTTCTTTCATGATTCAGATAGAACATACAAATTTAAACAACATTACAATTTACTTCTATTATTTATTTTGCTTCATTTTTTAGATATCCTTATTTGAAGAAAAAGCAATGCACATGGGTGAGCCAATCACATGAGGCTTCTATGTGCAGCAACCAATCAGCAGCTACTGAGCATATCTAGATATGCTTTTCAGCAAAGAATATCAAGAGAATAAAACAAATTAGTTAATAGAAGTAAATTAAAAAGATGTTTAAAATTGCATTCTCTTTCTAAATCATGAAAGAAAAAATGTGGGTTCCATGTCCCTTTAATGTTTGGAGGGGTTTTTTTTGTTTGTTTTTTTGGTCATTTGTTTTTTTATTTTTTGCAATGCTATGTGTTAGGTTATGGCTCTTGGGGGTGGGGGTAGCTGTTAGGGAGATAAGTAGTGATGGGGTAGTTGCGATGGGGAATTGGGGTGGTTTAGGGGTTAATAGGTTAAGGGGGCGATTAGGTTAATATGTTATGGTAGATTAGGGGTTAATAATGTAGCGTGTAGCGGTGTTAGGCTGTGCTGGGGTTGAGGGCACATAAGGGGGTTAATAGTTTAGAGAAACATTATAAGTGTATAAAAGGTTTAATTTATATTTATTTTCTTTTATAATGCATATTATTTTAAGTATTGTATAATTTTTGAACAGCTGTTTTTTACTCCTGTGACCTTTTTTATTTTAAACATTAACATTTATTTTTTTTAAATATAATTATGCTATAATAATTATGTTATTAAGGTCAGTAGCCACAACTTTAAATATTTACATAACGGCATTTGTTTAACTTTGCAAAGTTAAAGGGACATTAAACCCAATTTTTTTTCTCTCATTATTCAGATAGAGAATACAATTTTAAACAACATTCCAGTTTACTTCTATTATCTAATTTGCTTCATTCTTTAGATATTCTTTGTTTAAGAAATAGCAATGCACTTGGGTGAGCTAATCACACGAGGCCTCTGTGTGCAGCCACCAATTAGCAGCTTCTGAGCCTATCTTTTTCAGCAAAGGATATCAAGAGAATGAATCAAATTAGATAATAGAAGTAAATCAGAAAGTTGTTTTAAATTGGACGCTCTTTCTAAATCATGAAACAAAAAATGTGGGTTTAATGTCCCTTTAATGATTAGGCAGTTATGTAACACTATAAAGTTATCTACTGTCTTTTATAATATAATTATGTATCTAAAAATAAATATTAATGTTTAAAATAAAAAAACACAGAACCCCCCCCCCCAGCAGTTTTAAATCTTTACAATACTTCAATTAATATGCAATATAAAAGAAATTGCATAAAATGTAAACATTGTATATACAGTACATGCATCAACATAGCTCCTATAGTTATAATAGGAAGGTTGTTTTTATTATTAAGGCAGATTGCAGACATGACATAGATACAGACATTCTGTGGGAGTTAGCTGGGGTTCCAGCGGAGTAACCTGCAATTTAATGGACTAACATCACCAGTATTGTGATATATTAAAAGCGCTGCCCTGGAGGTTAAAGTGAATGTAAATTATGATGCAAAAGTGCTCGGTTTTAAAAATTTGATTAAAAACAGGGGCACTTTAATTCATCAAAATGTACATTTCACTCGTGTTGTGAAAAAATACTTATCTTTTAATCTTGACAGCCGCTCCAACTTCCTCCGCCCGTCGCAAAGCCTCTTCCTAGGTCTAAAATTAGGAATCTGGCTTCCTCCAATCACGGCGATGAATCAGATACTGATTCCCCTGAGGTGGGGAGCTGTGATTGGAGGGTGACCCATCCATCATTTCTGACGTTAGAAATGGCTTGCAACGACCATGGGGAGCTGGAGCTGCTGCCAAGTTTAAAAGGTAAGTATTTTTTTCACAAAGAGTAAATCTTGATGAATTAAAGTGCCCCTGTTTTTAATCGAATTTTTAAAAACTGGGCACTTTTGCATCAAAACTTACATTAACTTTAAAGGGACACTGAACCCAATTTTTTTCTTTCGTGATTCAGATAGAGCATGACATTTTAAGCAATTTTCTAATTTACTCCTATTATCAAATTTTCTTTATTCTCATGGTATCTTTATTTGAAATGCAAGAATGTAAGTTTAGATGCCGGCCCATTTTTGGTGAACAACCTGGGTTGTCCTTGCTGATTGGTGGATAAATTCATCCAACAATAATAAAGTGCTGTCCAGAGGTCTGAACCAAGAAAAAAGCTTAGATACCTTCTTTTTCGAATCAAGATAGCAAGAGAACGAAAATGTCTTTTTTTGGCCTCGCCAGAATTGCCTGTTGGTCTGGCGATATATTAGAAAAAAGGGGTGCTGACCCGTAAAGTAAAGATGAGTGGCAATGTGTCTACCAAAGGAAATAATAAAAAAAAAAATTGATAATAGGAGTAAATTAGAAAGTTGCTTAAAATTGCATGCTCTATCTGAATCACGAAAAAAACTAAAATTTACGGGTCAGCGCCCCTTTTTTCTAATATATCGCCAGACCGACAGGCAATCCTGGCGAGGCCAAAAAAGACAATTTTCCCATCTGTGTGTCAATGTTTTAAATAGCGTGGACCTCAGACTTCCAGGTTCGACCATTTTTCTTAACCCCTTAATGACCAAGGACATGCCAGGTACGTCCTCCAAAAAACTACCCTTAATGACCAAGGACGTGCCTGGCACGTCCTCTGGGGTTTGAAGCTCTGGAAACGATCTTGATCTCTTCCAGCAGCTTTTAAGGTATTGCCGTGATGCCTTGATATTGAGGCATCACGGCAATACCTTTTGTAGCAAACCGATGCAGAGAGAGCACCTCTGTGGCCCTCTCTGAATTGACCAGCGATGGTGTAGATCGTTGGTGGGTGGGAGCAGTTGCAGGGAGGCGGGTAGGCGGCCTATCGCTGGCAAACTTCCGACCAGCAGTCAGAAACGATTGTCGGGTGCACGCAGGAGCGGGCGCGGGGGGGGGGGGAGGGGTGTGTGCGTGTGCTCCCACGCACACCCAACAATCGTGGCACACAGCTGCCAGTACCCAAAATGGTGGAAAATAGTTAGTGGGGGGAGGGCTAGAGAGCTTTTTGGGGGGAATCAATGAGGTTGGGGGCTAAGGGGGGATCCTACACAGCAGAATATATATTTTAACAAAAATGAAATAAAAAAAGCCTTTTATTTTAGTACTGGCAGACTTTCTGCCAGTACTTAAGATGGTGGGGACAATTGTGGGGTGGGGGAGAGATGAGAGCTGTTTGGGAGGGAACGGGGGTGGGATGTGTCAGGTGGGAGGCTAATCTCTACACTAAAGCTAAAATTAACCATTCAAGCTCCCTACAAGCTACCTAATTAACCCCGTCACTGCTGGGCATAATACAAGTGTGGTGCGCAGCGGCATTTAGCGGCCTTTTAATTACCAAAAAGCAATGCCAAAGCTATTTCTGAACAAAGGGGATCCCAGAGAAGCATTTACAACCATTTGTGCAATAATTGCACAAGCTGTTTGTAAATAATTTCAGTGAGAAACCCAAAGCTAGTGAAAAAGTTAACGATTTTTTTTTATTTGATCGAATTTGGCGGTGAAATGGTGGCATGAAATATATCAAAATGGGCCTAAATCAATACTTCGGATTGTCTATTACACTACACTAAAGCTAAAATTAACCCTACAAGCTCCCTACAAGCTACCTAATTAACCCCTTCACTGCTGGGCCTTATACAGATGTGGTGGACAGCGGCATTTAGCAGCCTTCTAATTACCAAAATATAATGCCACAGCCATAAATGTCTACTATTTCTGAACAAAGGGGATCCCAGAGAAGTATTTACAACCATTTGTGTCATAATTGCACAAGTTGTTTGTAAATAACTTCAGTGAGAAACTTAAAGTTTGTGAAAAAGTTTGTGAAAAGTGAACATTTATTTTTTATTTGATCACATTTGGCGGTGAAATGGTGGCATGAAATATATAAAAATGGGCCTATATCAATACTTTAGGTTGTCTACTAAAAAAAAAAAATATATATATCAATGGATATTCAGGGATTTCTGACAGATATCAGTGTTCCAATGTAACTAGCGCTAATTTTGAAAAAAAGTGGTTTGGAAATAGCTAAGTGCTACTTGTACTTATTGCCCTATAACTTGCAGAAAAAAAGCAAAGAACATGGAAACATTTGGATATTTCTAAACTCAGGACAAAATTTAGAAACTATTTAGCATGGGTGTTTTGGTGGTTGTAGATGTGTAACAGATTTTGGGGGTCAAATTTAGAAAAAGTGTGTTTTTTCCATTTTTTTCATCATATTGTATAATTTTTTTTAAAGTAAATTATAAGATATGATGAAAATTATGGTAGGTTTAGAAAGTCCATTTAATGGTGAGAAAAACGGTATATAATATGTGTGGGTACAGTAAATGAGTAAGAGGAAAATTACAGCTAAACACAAACACAGCAGAAATGTAGAAATAGCCTTGGTCCCGAACGGTCAGAAAATGGAAAAGTGATGTGGTCACTAAGGGGTTAAATAATTAAGTGAATTCTGCCCTGTGTAGTCTGCACACTGATTTAATTATACAATGGATTATTTTTGAGAATCTAACATATGTGTTCGTTTGCATGATTTGTATTTAGAATATACCTGGTTCAAGAAACCTTAAAAACTTACATTGTGTAGCATAACCTGAAAACAGACCAGCATGACAGCAAGTACATTGTGTATTTTTATAATAAAGTATATCTGATGTCTTTACTCAGTGTTTAAATCATATATTAGCGACAGAAATGAGGCACAGGGTATTCTTTATTCAGTATTAGCAGAATAATCCACTGCCAATCAAATTCTGTATCTTTTCACTAGCACACAGGAAATCACTGCTTCAATTGTACTAATCAGCTATCAATTAACAATGAGAGTTTGATTCTTAGAGCTGCTATGTCCTTTTATAGAATCCAAGGCAGCTGGGGGCTGAAATCTCTGAAAGTTGACACAGTGCTTACTAGAGTATTCTCACGTCAACCAAACCATAATGAAGGGTATATAATCATTAGAAGTCAAATCTATTATAAAATAATATAATCATTAGAAGTCAAATCTATTATAAAATAATATAATCATTAGAAGTCAAATCTATTATAAAATAATATAATCATTAGAAGTCAAATCTATTATAAAATAATATAATCATTAAAGTCAAATCTATTATAAAAGTACCAAAATGTATATAAACGTACATTTATATGTACAAAATAATTATTATATTACTAATTTATTAGTAATGTAATCTAATGATTTTTTCTGTACTGATATATTTCTGCTTCATTTGCATTGCTCCTTCTTTATATGAATTTGAATATACTGAAATATTAAGACACATTGCTACAAAAACGTATTTTTTTTATCTATTTAACCCCTTAAATGCACAGGACAACACATGGTGTCATCCATAAAATGTTTTTAGTGCAGAAAACAACCACAAGCCTTCATCTCGGGGAGAGGGAAGAACTTTCTTAACTCATTATGACCCACAACGTACTACTGCTTCCCAGATGGTCAACAGCAAAGTCTGGGGCTGCAGATGACTTTACTACACGTATGTGTGATGACATCACATGTCCCAGAAAACTTGTATATGCCAGGTTCCTGCAGAGTGTTTAAGGGAACTGGATGGAGGTGTAAGTATTTAAACCCCTAAATCTAAGCTCCCTTAAAACTTAGAAACCCCCTTTGTTTCAAAGGCAATTGCCTGCACTTTCAAATGGTGGGTACCAGGGCAATAAAACATAACATTTTAATAAGCATTAAAAAAAAATGCACATTTTGTAGGAAGGGGGTCTCTATGGGACTGTAACAACTCATCAAAAAGGTCTAGAGACACCCAAAACCACTAGATTTAAAGCCCGCTAGTCCCCCTTTAAAGGCCCATATATAGCTATTAATATTCAAATACTGTGGTAATAGTGATCACCTGACTGGAACATTTGTGCATTTATTTGGCTAGAGGCTTATGGGAATCCTTCTGTGCAGATCAAGGGGTCGATCCGATAAAAATCGTCGCCCGCAAAAGTCGGCAACGCCAATTTTTGCGCGGGTTTGGTATCCTATATACGGCGTAACCTAGAAGTTACGCGCGTATATTTCTGCCATCGCCCGTAGTTTTTTGGGCCATAGGCAGGTATACCAAACCCGCGCAATTTGGTATCCAATATACAGCGTAAGGACTTACGTGGCGAAAATGGAGAAATCTTACTCCATTTTCACCTCGCCACAAAAAGCAGCCGTAAGAAGCCTTACGCTGACTATTGGAGCCCCGTAACTCCCTAAACTGGCTGCTAAAATAAACCTAACACCTAACGCATGCGCAATGTCTATCTCCCTGTCAACCGCGATCTGCTAAAATAAACCTAACACCTAACGCATGCGCAATGTCTATCTCCCTGTCAACCGCGATCCCCCGCCGCAATCCCTAATAAAGTATTTAACCCCTAAACCGCCACCATCTACAAAAACTAACCCCCTACTGTGAGCCCCTAAAACCGCCACCATCTAACTGATCTATCCCCTAATGTGAACCCCTAAAACCGCCACCATCTAACTGATCTATCCCCTAATGTGAACCCCTTACACCGCCGCCATCTATATTAAAATTATTAACCCCTAATTTAATCTACCTATCCCGCCGCCAGCTATATTATCTATATTAACCCTAAGTATATTATAGTTAATATAGTTATTAGATTATATATATTAACTATATTAACCCTAATTATATAAGGGTTAATATAGTTAATATAGTTACTATAGTATTTATATTAACTATATTAACTCTATCTAACCCTAACACCCCTAACTAAATTCTTATTAAATAAATCTAATTCATATTATAAACTAAAATATTCCTATTTAAATCTAAATACTTACCTATAAAATAAACCCTAAGATAGCTACAATGTAATTAATAATTACATTGTAGCTATGTTAGGGTTTATATTTATTTTACAGGTAAATTGTTAATTATTTTAACTAGGTATAATAGCTATTAAATAGTTATGAACTATTTAAGAGCTACCTAGTTAAAATAATTACCCAATTACCTGTAAAATAAATCCTAACCTAAGTTACAAATACACCTACACTATCAATAAATTAAATAAACTACAAATATCTATCTAAAAATACAATTAAATAAACTAAACTAAATTACAAAAAAAACAAACACTAAATTACAAAAAATAAAAAAAAAGACTACAAGATTTTTAAGCTAATTACACCTATTCTAAGCCCCTTAATAAAATAATAAAGCCCCCCAAAATAAAAAAATTCCCTACCCTATTCTAAATTAAAACAAGTTCAAAGCTCTTTTACCTTACCAGCCCTTAAAAGGGCCTTTTGTGGGAGCATGCCCCAAAGAAAACTGCTCTTTTGTCTGCAAAAAACCCCACAATACCATCCCCCAACATTACAACCCACCACCCCATACCCCTAATCTAACCCAAACCCCCCTTAAATAAACCTAACACTACCCCCCCTGAAGATCTCCCTACCTTGTATTCACCCCACCGGGCAGAACTCCTCATCCGATCGATGTGTTCCAGCAAGCGGCAGTGAAGTCTTCTTCCATCCAGGCGATGTCTTGAAGCAAGCGGCAGAGAGTCTTCTTCCATCGGCGACGTCTTCAAGCAAATCGGCATCTTCAATCTTCTTACTTCGCTCCTCCGCCGCGGAGCATCCTTCCGGCACGACAACTTCCCGACGAATGAGGTTCCTTTAAATGACGTCATCCAAGATGGCGTCCATCGAATTCCGATTGGCTGATAGGATTCTATCAGCCAATCGGAATTAAGGTCGAAAAATCTGATTGGCTGATTGAATCAGCCAATCAGATTCAAGTTCAATCCGATTGAACTAGTATTTGTAACTTAGGTTAGGATTTATTTTACAGGTAATTGGGTAATTATTTTAACTAGGTAGCTCTTAAATAGTTCATAACTATTCAATAGCTATTATACCTAGTTAAAATAATTAACAATTTACCTGTAAAATAAATATAAACCCTAACATAGCTATAATGTAATTATTAATTACATTGTAGCTATCTTAGGGTTTATTTTATAGGTAAGTATTTAGATTTAAATAGGAATATTTTAATTAATAATATTAATATTAGATTTATTTTAATACGAGTTTAGTTAGGGATGTTAGAGTTAGATAGGGTTATTATACTTAATATATATATAATATAATAACGATATTAACTATATTAACCCTAATATAATTAGGGTTAATATAGTTAATATATATAATATAATAACTATATTAACTATATTAACCCTAATATAATTAGGGTTAATATAGTTAATATAGCTGGCGGCGGTGTAGGGGGATTAGATTAGGGGTTAATACATTTATTATAGGTGGCCGCGGTATAGGGGGATGTAGATTGTAGGCAAAAGAGCAGTTTACTTTGTGACAAAGCCCCGCCAAAAGCCCTTTTAAGGGCTGGCAAAAGAGCTGTTACTTTGGGGCAATGCCACGCAAGAAGCCCTTTTCAGGGCTATTTGTAGGGTTATACTTAGGTTTAGTGGTAGGGATAGTTTAGTATTTTAGGGGTTAAATAATTTAATATAGATGGCGAAGGGGTAGGGGGATTAGATTAGGGGTTAATAATTTTAAAATAGCGGCGGGGTAGGGGCTCACTTTAGGGGGTAGGTAAGGTAGATGGCGGCGGTGTTAGGGGCTCACTTTAGGGGGTTATAGATTTAATATAGCTGGCGGCGGTTTAGGGGTTAATAACTTTATTAGGTAGCGGCGGGCTCCGGGAGCGGCGGTTTAGGGGTTAATACATATTTTATTGTTAGGATAGTGAGGAGGGATAGCGGATAGAGGGTTAGACGTGTCGGGCTATGTTAGGGAGGCGTGTTAGACAGTGCGGGTGATTTAGACTTTAGTCAGGTTTTGTAGGCGCCGGCAGTTTCTAGCGTGCCGCAAGTCACTGGCGACGCCAGAAATTTGTACTTGCGCAGATTTCTGGACATCGCTGGTTTGTCAGACTTACGGCACGTTAGCATCTGACGGCGCCATATATGGGATAGCTCGAGTTGCGAGCTGAAACTGCGGGCGACGCCAGTTCCCTCGCTTGCGCCGCAAACTACGATCTATATCGGATCGCGCCCCAAAGTTATATACATATACCCAAAGGGCCTTTTACATAGGGACAACCCCTTCTTCTCTTTATAACAGAGTTTAGAAAAACACACACACATTATTGTTGACATCTTTTACATAAAATGATGATATATTTTAAATCTGAGTTTGAGTATACTGAGAAAAAAAACAACATACAATGTGTGTGTGGTTTTCTCACTTAAAGGGACATTAAACCCACATTTTTTCTTTCATGATTCAGATAGAGAATACCATTTTAAATAACTTTCTAATTTACTTATATAATCTAATTTGCTTCATTCTCTTGATATTCTTTCCTGAAAAGCATATCTAGATATGCCCAGTAGCTTCTGATTGGTGGCTGCATGTATTTGCCTCATGTGATTGGCTCACCGATGTGCATTGCTATTTATTTAGCAAAAGATATCTAAAGAATGAAGCAAATTTGATAATATAAGTAAATTGGGATGTTCTTTAAAATTGTATTCACTGTTTGACTCATGAAAGAAAATTTTGGGGTTTAATGTCCCTTTAAGGAGACAAAATACCCATATGCAAAACTTCAAAGTGAAGCAGCATAACTGTAATACGCTGACAAGAAAATATCATATAAACCTCTCTATGTAAAAAAGGAAGCTATTTTACCTTGACATTTCTTCAACTCTGTGAATAGTTATCCTTTAGCTACTGTCAGCTGCATGTTGAAAAAATAAAAACCAGCCAATCAGCTTCATCAGTGCTAATATCACACTTTGTTTGTAAAATTTTATGGTAAACTTTCTTAATCTGAAAAGGGAAACAATGTAACTGTGCTGCACATGTCAGATGCACAATCCTTGCAAAAATCCTGGGATTAGCATCCTGATTACCTACTTAAAGGGACAGTCTACTCCACAATTGTTATTGTTTAAAAAGATAGATAATCCCTTTATTACCCATACCCCAGTTTTGCATAACCAACACAGTTATAATAATATACTTTTTACCTCTGTGATTACCTTGTACCTAAGCCTTTGTGGACTGTCCCCTTATTTCAGGTATGTTGACAGACATGCATTTTAGCCAATCAGTGCCCTCATAAGTAACTCCACAGGTGTGAGCACAATGTTATCTATAGGGCACACATGAACTAATGCCCTCTAGCTGTGAAACCCTATGAAATGTATTCAAATAAGAGACAGCCTTTAAGAGCTTAGAAAATAGCATATGAGCCTACCTAAGTTTAGCTTTCAACTTAGAAAACCAAGAGAACAAAGCAAATTTGATTTTCAAAGTAAATTGGAAACTTGTTTAAAATTGCATGCCCTATCTGAATCATGAAACTATAATTTTGACTAGACTGTTCCTTTAAAGTCCATTTACAATAGGATGTGGCTAGTGAGGAAATGCTGAGGTAAAATATCTTCCTTTTTTACATAGAGATGTTCAGGTGATATTTTCTAGTCAGCTTTTTACAGCTATTCTGCATTATTTGCAAGTGCTTTAACATTTGGTATCATGTCCATTTAAATGAACAGCACTACAAACTCCAAAAAAGCTTTACACAAGGGTGGAAATAACTCAGCAATTAAAGGGTTAAATAAAAAAACAATTAAAGGGTTTATATTTTCGTATCTTATCTATAAAATTACCTTGGAATTGGTTTTACATATGTTTAAATGCCATTGAATAGTATGCTTGTGTGCATGTGTGTGTAAATGTTTTTACTGACAGAACAAATTTTTCTTTTTTTTCTTTAAAGGGCCAGTCTACTCCAGAATTGTTATGGTTTGAAAAGATAGATAATCCTTTATTACTTTTTCCCAAGTTTTGCATAAACAATATCTAAGCCTCTGCAGACTGTCCCCTTATTTCAGTTCTTTTAACAGACTTGCATTTTAGCCATTCAGTGAGTGCTGATTCATAAATAACTCCATGGAAGTGAGCACAATGTTATATATATATATATATGGCACACATGAACTAGCAATGTCTAGCTTAGAAATACTGTTAAAATGTAGTGAGATAGAGGCGGCCTTCAAGGGCATACGCATTAAGATATGAGCCTACCTAGGTTTAGCCTTCAACAAAGAATATCAAAAGAACAAAGAAAATTGTAAATTGGAAAGTTGTTTAAAATTGCATGACCTAATTGAATCGAGAAAGTTTAATTTTGACTAGACTGTTCCTTTTATAAGATTTTGTAAGAAGTAGTTGCATTTGTTATGCCTTTTATTTGGAGCTGTCCATGGTACTGATCAACATCCACATCACAGGGTAGATTGTATGCATTAACAACCAACAGCTTATTTTCCTGACTGTTACAAGTTGTAACCTACTATATTATGAATTAGTTCTTGTTGGTGTTTCTACAGGGTCTGTACACAATAATTGTTTAGAAAGATCACAATGTAAACTCTACTAATATATTGACCTACTCTTTTCACCATTCTCATGGTATTTTTTCAGAATGTTTAATCCGTATGTACATTTTAATAACTAATGTTATGTTCCTACCATACTTACATTTAAAATTTAAAGAAACAGAAACTTTTTTTTCTTTATTTAAATTGTTCATAATTTAATAATTTAATTATTTATATTTATTCAGTTAAGATGGACCAAGACTCTATTACAGATTACAGATGTCCTTTATGTTTGAATGCTAATATTGAACCACCAATTTCTTTTTGTTCCTCATGTGTTGAGAGAACATTAAATCTTAAGGATAGATTTTTTGAGCCTATATTTGAGCCTATATTGTCTAAGACGGATGCTGTCCAGGAGTCTTCTGACAATGTGCAAGATAAACCGCATTTTTCTCCTCAGGTGTCCCAAATTTTAGTACCCATTAATTCAGTGCCCTGCGCTTCCTCTCAAGCTCCGGCTGGGGTCTCCTTGCAAGACATTGCTTCCCTCATGACTTCTGCAATTTCTGATGCATTGTCTGCTTTTCCCATGCTACAGGGAAAGTGCAAGAGGAAGTCTAAAGAATCAGTGCGTAAGGTATCTGACTCGGTTGTGGCTATTCCGAATGTTTCCTCTCATAAATCTGAGGAGGGTTTTTCGGTAGCATCTAAGGGTGAAATCTTAAATTCTGACAGTGTAATTCCTTCCTCTGATGCTGAAGTTGTGTCCTTCAGGTTTAATCTGGAACACCTCCGCTTACTACTCAAGGAGGTTTTGGCTACTCTGGACGACTCTTACTCTACTGTCATTGTCAATCCTAAAAAGTCTAGTAAACTTAACAAGTTTTATGATGTACCTTCCATGCTAGAATGTTTTCCCGTACCAGATTGGGCTTCAGAAATTATTCTTAAGGAATGGGAGAAGCCGGGTATTCCTTTTTCTCCTTCTCCTATTTATAAGAAGATGTTTCTCATTGATGACTCTACCAAGGAGTCTTGGAAAACAGTCCCCAAGGTGGAAGGGGCTATTTCCACTTTAGCTAAGAGAACTAATATTCCCATAGAGGATAGCTGTTATTTTAAGGACCCTATGGATAAGAAACTGGAGGGTTTTCATAGGAAAATGTATGTTCACCAGGGTTTACAATAGCAACCTGCGGTGTGTATTGCTACCATTTCTAGTATGGCAGCATACTGGTTAGATGCATTGTCGATTGCTTTCAAACAGACATTCCCCTTGAAGAGATCCAGGACAGGATCAGGGCTCTTAAATTGGCCAATTATTTCATTTCTGATGCTTCCCTTCAAGTTATCAAGTTGGGAGCAAAGATTTCTAGTTTTGCCATTCTGGCTTGAATAGCTTTATGGCTGAAATCTTGGTCTGCAGATGTGTCATCTAAGTCTAAGCTTTTTTCTATTCCTTACAAGGGTAAGACCTTGTTTGGCCCAGTTTTGGCTGAGATTATTTCTGACATTACAGGAGGAAAGGGTCATTTCCTTCCCCAGGATAAGAGATCTAAGCAGAAGGGACGTCAGAGTCATTTTCGTTCCTTTTGAAACTTCAAGGATAAACCTTCCTCTACAAAACATTCAAGACCTTTCCCCCAGGGGCAGAATTCTTCTCTCAAGATTATCTGTTGACCAGATAAAAATAGAAGCGTTCTTACGTTGTGTTCCGGATCTATCCAAAATGGGAGTGATAGTTCCTGTTCCAGTACAGGAGCAGGGTCTGGGATTTTACTCCAATCTGTTTGTGGTTCCCAAAAAAGAGGGAACCTTCAGATCAATCTTGGATCTCAAGAGTCTAAACAAATTCCTCAGAGAACCATCCTTCAAAATGGAAACTATTTGTTCCATTCTTCCCTTAGTTCAAGAGGGGCAATTTATGACAACAGCAGATTTAAAGGATGCGTACCTTCATGATCCCATCTACAGGGATCATCACAAGTTTATGAGATTTGCTTTTCTCCACAAACACTTCCAGTATGTGGCACTTCCTTTCGGACTAGCTACAGCTCCCAGATTTTTTTTTATTTTCTGGGATATCTGTTGGCAGTGCTCCGGTTACAGGTTATTGCAGTGGCGCCTTATCTGGATGACATTCTGGTTCAGGCCCAGTCTTTTCATCTAGCAAGCTCCCAAACAGAGATGCTTGTATCCTTCCTGCGCTCTCACGGTTGGAAGGTGAATCTGGAAAAGAGTTCCTTTATTCCATCTACAAGTGTAGTCTTTTTGGGAACCATAATAGATTCTGTTTTGATGAAAAATTTCTGACGGAGGTCAGAAAATCCAAGATTTTCAAATCTTGTCTGTCTCTTCCGTCCTCTCCTCAGCCATCAGTGGCTCAATGTATGGAGGTAAACGGTCTCATGGTAGCCGCCATGGATATTATTCCTTTTGCTCGTTTCCATCTCAGACCTCTGCAGTTATACATGCTCAGACAGTGGAATGGGGATTACGTGGATTCATTTGGATCAGATGACAAGAGATTCTCTTCCTTGGTGGTTGTCTCAGGATCATCTTTCCCAGGGAACCCTATCTGGGTGATAGTGACTTTGGATGCCAGCCTGACAGGTTGGGGCCTTCTAAGGGCTCAGGGGACATGGACTTGGGAAGAATCTGTTTTCCCCATAAACATTCTAGAGCTAAGAGCAATCTTCAGTGCTCTTCTGGCCTGGCCTCAGTTAGCTTCTGCCCAGTTTATCAGATTTCAGTCAGACAACATAACCTCAGTGGCTTACATCAACCATCAGGGTGGAACTCTGAGTTCTTTGGCCATGAAAGAGGTGTCCAAGATTATTCAGTGGGTGGAGACCCACAACTGTTTTCTATCTGTGATCCACATTCCAGGAGTGGACAATTGGGAGGCGGATTTTCTGAACAGACAGACCTTTCACCTGGGGGAATGGGAATTGCATCCGGAAGTGTTTTCCAACTTGATTCTCAAATGGGGACAGCCGGATCTAGATCTCATGGCATCTCATCAGAATGCCAAGCTCCCGAGGTACGGGTCGAGGTCCAGGGACCCTCAGGTGGTTCTGATAGATGCTCTGGCAGTTCCTTGCAATTTCAATCTTGCATACCTATTTCCTCCGTTCGCTCTCCTTCCTCAGGTCATTGCTCGGATCAAGCAAGAGAGGGCGTCAGTGATTCTCATTGCTTCGGCGTGGCCTCGCAGGATTTGGTATGCAGACCTAGTGGAGATGTCATCTCTCCCTCCTTGGAAACTTCCTTTAAGAATGGACCTTCTACTTCAAGGGCCCTTCCTTCATCCAAATCTAGTTTCTCTGAAGCTGACTGCTTGGAGATTGAACACTTAATTTTATCTAAGCGTGGTTTTTCAGATCAGGTCATTGAGACTATGATTCAGGCTCGCAAGCCTGTTACCAGGAAAATTTACCATAAGATTTGGCATAAATATCTGTATTGGTGCGATTCCAAAGGCTACTCATGGAGTAGAGTTCGGATTCCTAGGATTTTATCTTTTCTCCAAGAGGGTTTGGAGAAGGGGTTATCGGCAAGCTCCTTGAAAGGTCAAATTTCTGCCTTATCTATTTTGTTACATAAATGTCTGGCAGAGGTACCAGATGTTCAATCGTTCTGTCAGGCCTTGGTCAGAATCAGGCCTGTGTTCAAACCTGTTATTCCTCCCTGGAGTCTTAATCTTGTTCTTAAGGTTCTTCAGCATGCTCCTTTTGAACTTATGCATTCCTTAGATTTTAAGTTGTTATCTTTTTTTTTTTTTTTTTTTAAGTAAACTTTTTTATTGAGGATATATTTTAACATACAATCTTTCGGTAATAAAAATAATGACAGCGTTAATATTCAACAATGCATGAAAGGTACATACATAAGTGTAGGGTTCTGTAAGTACAGACAAGAAATGAAAGTGTAGACTTCTCCCTGTAGGAAAATCCTCGTTTTTACAGAGGTCACCTTTTTGAATAGACAATGACTCTTCAGGGATATACAATCATATATTATTATGTTACAAAGGTGTTATCTTGGAAGGTTTTGTTTCTTGTTGCTATTTCTTCTGCTCGTAGAGTCTCTGAACTCTCGGCTTTACAGCATGAGTCTCCCTATCTTATCTTTCACTCGGATAAGGTTGTTTTACGTACTAAATTGGGTTTTCTTCCTAAAGTAGTTTCAGATCGGAACATTAATCAGGAGATTGTTGTTCCTTCTTTATGTCCTAATCCTTCTTCTCATAAGGAATGTTTTCTGCACAACCTAGACATGGTTCATGCTCTGAAATTCTATTTACAGGCGACTATGCTATGTTTGTAGTTTACTCTGGGAAATGTAAGGAGCAGAAAGCTACGGCTACTTCTCTCTCTTTGTGGCTAAAGAGTATAATTCGCTTTGCCTATAAAACTGCTGGACAGCAGCCTCCTGAGAAGGTTACGGCTCATTCTACGAGGGCTGTTTCTTCTTCCAGGGCATACAAAAATGAAGCTTCTGTAGAACAGATTTTCAAGGCTGCAATTTGGTCCTCTCTACATACTTTTTCAAAATTCTATAAGTTTGATACTTTTGCCTCGGCTGAGGCTTCCTTTGGGAGAAAGGTTCTTCAAGCAGTGGTGCCTTCTGTTTAGGTGCACTGTCTTGTCCCTCCCTTATCATCTGTGTCCTATAGCTTGGGTATTGATTCCCAATAGTAATTAGATGATCTGTGGACACATCGTGTCATTTGAAAGAAAACTATAAAAATGTATGCTTACCTGATAAATTTCTTTCTTTCTTGACATGATGAGTCTACGGCCCGCCCTGTTTTTGATGACAGGATATTTTTTGTTATGTTATAAACCTCAGGCACCTCTGCACCTTGTTGCTTCCTTTCTCTCCTTTACTTCGGTCGAATGACTGGGGTTGGATAGAAGGGAGGTGATATTTAACAGCTTTGCTGTGGTGCTCTTTGCCGCCTCCTGCTGGCCAGGAGGTGAATATCCCAATAGTAATTAGATGATCCGTGGACTCATTGTGTCAAGAAATAAATAAATTTATCAGGTAAGCATAAATTTCGTTTTTTCAAAGAAATATCTTATTTTATTAATTGATATGATTAATCACCAGCTACAAATATTCTAAAGTAGCAATTGTTCATTAAATTTTGACTATTTTCTTGGGACCTTGTGTTACAAGATTATGTTTTACACACTGTCTTTGAAACATTTGGCATTTCAATATCTTCAAGAGGAAAAAAAAGAAAGAAAGTAATTAAGGCAAAAAATAGCATCTCATTAGCATCTTCTGTTAGTAACATATTGCAAGACTTTCTTCTATAATTGATAGGGTTGTATGATTATATGGAGTTCCCCCTTTTAAATTAGACATAGCAAAACGAACTTGGCAGTGCGCTTTACTAAGTAATGCCAAAACTAGATTATTTACCCAAAGATCGTGAGTAGATAATGTTCTCTAGTTATTTTTATGTATCATGCAGTGTTTAATTGGGAAAAGACTACACAGTTTATGATAATAATAATTTAAGGTTATAATGTAAGCTTTCCAAAAAAAACAGATATAGAATTAAAATTTGCAGTACAGAAGGAAAATAAGACTTGGAGCTTTCATCATATTAAAAATGAGTGCCTTATTGCAGGGAATCCCTTATTTACCAGTGTAAACTCTCTCTGTGTATTTGTTATATACTATGAATTCTCATTAAAGGGACAGTCTACTTCAGAATTTCTATTGTTTAAAACAATAGATAATCCCTTTTTACCCATTCCCCAGTTTTGCTTAACCAACACTGTTATATTAATACACTTTTTACCTCTGTGATTACCTTGTATCTAAGCTTCTGCAGACTGCCCCCTTATTTCAGTTCTTTTGGAGTGATCATGTTATCTATATGACACACATGAACTAGGGCAGTCTAGCTGTGATAAACTGTCAAAATCCACCGAGATAAAAGGCGGCCTTTAGAAACTGTATGTGCAATGCTAAAAAAATTGTTTAGTTTCGCTTTCATTAGTTAAATAAATAATTTCGTTTCGGCAAATTAGTTTAGCTAAGTTTTAAAAAAAAAATTGTTTTGCAAATAAGTTATGTTACGTTAAATAGTTTTTTCGGATCCGTTTGTTTTTTCGGATCCATTCTTTATTCATATGCCTTATTCTATTCTGAAGTTTAGAATAGAATAATGCATATGGATACAAAAAAAAACGAAAGGATCGAAAAAAACGGACATAACTAATACGCCAGCGATTGCTGAAAAAAAATATCTAAAACCGCCACCACCTACATCACCGACACTAAATAAAGCTATTAACCCCTAAACCGCCATCCCCCCATATCGCCAACACTACCTAAACCTATTAACCCCTAAATCGCTACCACCCACATCGCCAACACTAAATAATCCTAATAACCCCTAAACCGCCGTTTCCCGACATCGCCGACACTAACTAAACCTATTAAAGCCTAAACCGCAATTCCCAGACATCGCAGACACTAACTAAAACACTAAATAAACATATTAACTGCTAAACCGCCATTCCCAAACATCGCCAACATTAACTAAACCTATTAAACCCTAAACCGCAGTTCCCGACATCGCCGACACTAACAAAACCTATTAACCCCTAAACAGCAGTTCCCCGACATTGCCGACACTAACTAAACCTATTAACCTATTATTAGAATAGGAATAATTTGTATTATTTTGGATAATTTTTTTTTTTTTTTTTTTGTAATGGTAGTTTTTTTTATTCTTTTTAATTGTACTGTTAATTATTTTTTGTAATTGTAGTTTTAATTTTTTAGTAATCTTAGGCCTAGATTACGAGTTGTGCGTTAGGGTTAAAAAGCAGTGTTTGCCAGTCCCAACGCTGCTTTTTAACGCCCGCTGGTATTACGAGTCTTGCAGGTACAGGTGTACCGCTCACTTTTTTGGCCAGACTCGGAAATAAAGCAAATCCACTTACGTCAATTGCGTATCCTATATTTTCAATGGAACTTGCATAGTGCCGGTATTACGAGTCTGACCAAAAGTGAGCGGTACACCCTCTCCTGTCAAGCCTGGTACCGCATTCAAAAGTCAGTAGTAAAGAGTTTTACACTACAACGCCGTAGCATAAAACTCTTAACTAAAGTGCTAAAAAGTACACTAACAGCCATAAACTACCTATTAACCCCTAAACCAAGGGCCCCCCACATTGCAAACACTAAAATAAATATTTGAACCCCTAATCTGCCGAACCGGACATCGCCGCCACTATAATAAATATATTAACCCCTAAACCACAGCACTCCCGCATCGCAAACACTAGTTAAATATTATTAACCCCTAATCTGCCGTCCCTAACGTCGCCGCCACTATATTAAATGTATTAACCCCTAAACCTAAGTCTAACCCTAACCCCCCCAACTTAAATATAATTTAAATAAATCTAAATAAAATTATTACAATTAACTAAATAATTCCTATTTAAAACTAAACTGTAAAATAAACCCTAAGCTAGCTAGAATATAACTAATAGTTACCTTGTAGCTATCTTAGGGTTTATTTTTATTTTACAGGCAAGTTTGTATTTATTTTAACTAGGTACAATAGTTATTAAATAGTTTTTAACTATTTAATAACTACCTAGTTAAAATAAAGGCAAATTTACCTGTAAAATAAAACCTAACCTAAGTTACAATTACACCTAACACTACACTATAATTAAATAAATTAACTAAATTAAATACAACTAATTACAATTAAATAAAATTATCTAAAGTATGAAAAAACCCCCCACTAAATTACAGAAAATAATAAACAAATTACAAGATTTTTAAACTAATTACTCCTAATCTAATCCCCCTAACAAAATATAAAAGCCCCCCAAAAATAAAAAAAGCCCTACCCTGCACTAAATTACAAATAGCAATTCGAAGGGCCTTTTGCGGGGCATTGCCCCAAAGTAATCATCTCTTTTACCTGTAAAAAAAAATACAAATCCCCCAACATTAAAACCCACCACCCACACAACCAACCCTACTCTAAAACCCACCCAATCCCCCCTTAAAAAAAACTAACACTAACCCCCTGAAGATCACCTTACCGGGAGACGTCTTCATCCAACCGGGCCGAAGTCCTCAACGAAGCCAAGAGAAGTCTTCATCCAACCGGGCAGAAGTGGTTCTCCAGACGGGCAGAAGTGGTCCTCCAGACAGGCAGAAGTCTTCATCCAGACGGCATCTTCTATCTATTCTTCATCCATCTGGCACGGAGCAGATCCATCATCAAGACATCCGACACGGAGCATCCTCTTCTTTCCACGGCCGACGACTGAATGAAGGTTCCTTTAAATGACGTCATCCAAGATGGCGTCCCTTCAATTCCGATTGGCTGATAGAATTCTATCAGCCAATCGGAATTAAGGTAGAAAAATTCCTATTGGCTGATGCAATCAGCCAATAGGATTGAAGTTCAATCCTATTGGCTGATCCAATCAGCCAATAGGATTGAGCTGGCATTCTATTGGCTGTTCCAATCAGTCAGTAGAATGCCAGTTCAATCCTATTGGCTGATTGCATCAGTCAATAGGATTTTTTCTACCTTAATTCCGATTGGCTGATAGAATTCTATAAGCCAATCGGAATTGAAGGGACGCCATCTTGGATGACGTCATTTAAAGGAACCTTCATTCAGTCGTCGGCCTTGGAAAGAAGGGGATGCTCCGCATCGGATGACTTGAAGATGGACCCACTCCGCGCCGGATGGAAGAAGATAGAAGATGCCGTATGGATGAAGACTTCTGCCCATCTGGAGGACCACTTCTGCCCAGTTGGATGAAGACTTCTGCCCGTCTGGAGGACCACTTCTGCCCGGTTGGGTGAAGACGTCTCCCGGTAAGGTGATCTTCAAAGGGTTAGTGTTAGGTTTTTTAAGGGGGTATTGAGTGGGTTTTAGAGTAGGGTTGGTTGTGTGATTACTTTGTGGCAATGCCCTGAAAAAGGCCCTTTTAAGGGCTATTTGTAATTTAGTTTAGTGTAGGTTTTTTTTTATTTTGGGGGGATTAGATTAGGTGTAATTAGTTTAAAAATCTTGTAATTTCTTTATTATTTTCTGTAATTTATTATATTGTAGCTAGCTTAGATTTTATTTTTATTACACAGGTAAGTTTGTATTTATTTTTAAATAGGCAGTTAGTTAATAATTGTAACTTTAATTTAGGTCTATTTTAATTATGCTAAAGTTAGGGGGTGTTAGTTTTGTGGGTTAATAGTTTAATTTAGGTTGTTGTAATGTGGGGAGTGGTGGTTTAGGGGTTAATAGGTTTATTTAGTGTTTTAATTAATGT
This sequence comes from Bombina bombina, assembly GCF_027579735.1. Lineage (NCBI taxonomy): Eukaryota > Metazoa > Chordata > Amphibia > Anura > Bombinatoridae > Bombina > Bombina bombina. The sequence goes on from NC_069503.1 coordinate 1,121,919,462, forward strand.
CTGCGATGTCGGGGAACTGTGGTTTGGGGTTAATAGGTTTAGTTAGTGTTAGTGATGTTTTGGAACAGTAGTTTAGGGGTTAATAGGTTTAGTTAGTGTTGGCAATGTTGGGGAACTGCGGTTTAGGGGTTAATAGGTTTAGTTAGTGTCGGGGAATGGCGGTTCAGGGGTTAATAGCTTTATTTATTGATTTAGTTAGTGTAGGTGATGTCGGGGAACTGCGGTTTAGATTAGAACAATGAAAAATTCCAAATATGAATAAAGAATGAATTCAAAAATTCAGAAACTGATTTATTCATTTTCGGATTTTTTAGGGATTTTACTTATGGTGCTGATTCGAAAATTTCGGATTCATTCGAATCCAAATCGGACAAAATTTGTTTTTTTAGTGTTGGTTTTTATCTCAATATTTAATTTAGTTGTTTCATGCAATTTTTAAATTACAATTTTGTTAGCTCTTTTGTAATATACTGTATACATCTTCTTCATATACTTCAAAGCAGAAAACAGCTCTTTGCAAGACACAATCACCTAAACTACAAGTTATGCATAAATAACGCTAAAAATGTAGTGGTACAACACTTCCCTTAGCGCTGTCATTACAAGTTACAAAAAAACCTTCCTGTGTTGTGCGTTACAGTGCGTTAAGCTCCATACTGCACAAAAAGCCAAGTCCTGACTTGATGTTGCTGTGCACATTTTAACCCACAGACATCAACGGAGAAAAAGTGTTAGAAAAAACACCTGAGATTGCGGAATGGGGATCGCTATAACGCATTCCTTATTGATGTCTTTGGAGACAAGAAAGTTATGTAAAAACCTAACACCCTAACATAAACCCCTAGTCTAAATACCCCTAATCCACCGTCCCCGATATAGCCAACACTAAATAAAGATGTTAACCCCTAATCTGCCGTCCCCAACATGGCTGACACTAAATAAACCTATTAACCCCTAAACCACCACCCCCCCACATTGCCAACACTTCAATAAACCTATTAACCCCTAATCCTCCACCCCACGCAACACAAATACTAAAGGAAACCTATTAACCCCTAATCCCCCAAACACCCACATTGCAAAACACTAAATTAAACTATTAACCCCTAAACCTAACACCTCCTAACTTTAAATTAAAGTTACAATATAACTACCTTAATATAAATAAAAACTTACCTGTGAAATGAAAAAAACTAAGCTTAAACTTTAAATAAACCTAACATTAGTATTTTAAAAAACAAAAATAAGCTAGAAATAAACAACCTAAATTATAAAATTAAATATAAATATAAAAACACTACAAAAAAAAAACCTAAAATTAAAAAAAAAAATGGAAAAAAATCTAAGATTACAAAATAATAAACTAAATTATCCAAAATAATAAAAATGAAACCTAATCTAATACCTCTATAAAAACAAAAAAGCCAAAATATAAGCATCCCCTAATCTTACAATCTAATCTAACAATAAACTACTAATATCCTTTAAAATGTCCTTTTGTAGGGCATTGCCCTGAAGCAATCAGTAAAACCACCCACCCAACCCCCCCAAAATAAAAAACCTAACTCTAAAAAAACCGAAGCTAACCATTGCCCAATCAGCTCTTTAGTGCCCATTTAAAAAAAAAACAAAAAAAAAAAACCCTAGCACTAGCCCCCCAAAATGAACTCACCATTCCTGAAGTCCGGACATCCATCTTCTTCGTAAATACATTTTATTGTGGTCATGCAGTCAGAAAATAAGTACAAACATTTTATGAATATGTCATACAGAAGTGAAATTGCATGCTCTGTGGTTTTACATTAATGTCATTACATACTGTAGCTGAGCATCTATATTTGTTAATTCTTTTATAACCATTTTTTAATACAACTTTATGATAACATATAGAATAACAAGTATCAGGCTAGCGGTAACCATCGCTATACCGTGTATACACCAACAGTAAACAACGTTAAGCTTATAGCTGTCTATATCCTAATAGGAGTCAAAACTGCTCATATTATAATAGATTTAGTGCTTTTATCTGGTAACAAGAAAAGGAGAAGAGAGAGAAAGAAAGAAGGAAGAAGAAGAGAAAAAAAAGAGGAGGGGAGGGGAAAGGCTAAGGGGGATTTGCATCTTCTTTGTGTTCAGTAGGGGCTATGTTTGTGTTACAGATTATCTTGCTGACATCCTATGTGCTAGGTAGGTCTCCCATGGTTCCCAAAAATAGCAAAAAAACTGCTGACTGTTTTCTGATTCTAAAGACGTAATCTTCCATAGACTTCACATAATTCCTGTAGTCTACTACACCCTACCATCTGGGGGGTTTACCTTTTCTCCAGTTTCTCGCTATCAACATTTTGGCTGCGGTTAGCACATAGAGCAGTAGGTATTGTTTGTGTGTAGGAAGTTTTTTTAATACCAAGGTGTAGTAGGGCTAGGGAGGGATGAGATACCTCCGGAAGGACTAGGGTTGTACATACACTCTGGATCTTAGTCCAGAATGGCTGGATTTTGGTGCAAAACCACCATATATGGAGAGGGGATCCCGGCTCTCCACAATCCCTCCAACATTTTGGAGAGTGTTAAGGGAAAATTTTCTGCAATTTAGTTGGGACTAAGTGCCATCTGGTAGCATTTTAAAGTAAAGTTCATACATTGTCACGCAGTGCATGGCCAATTTGGTTAAACTGATAGCCCTAGTCCAGTCTTTTGCTGTATAGGTCTGTTTCAGTTCTGTCTCCCAGGCTTCCATATGACTTGTTTTGGTCAGTGTGGGGTCTCCCAGAGGACATTTAAAGTGAGTTGTGAGGGGTTTGTATAATTGAAGGTCAGCCTTCCACCTAATCTCCCAGCTAGTCACCTTGCGAGGTCCCTCTGTCAGAAAACCACACGATTTCATTAGGGATCTCAAACGTAAAAGTTCAAATTTAAGTTTACGGGGGGCATCAGTCTGTTTAACATTTCTGCATTTCTTAGTATTTTGTGGTTCAAGTAAAATTCCTTTAGTTGTGAGATTTCAGTCTTTCCCCAGCTGGTAGTATGGGTGTTGGGTAAGCCATGTAGTAGTGCAGCAATGGTGTACATTGGGGTGGAGTGCTGGGCAATGAGAGGGTTGTGATGCAATTTAAACCAGGCTAGTTGGCATCCTTTGACTAAATGGTTTGCTATGATTACATTATTGGCCAGATGTGGGGGTAGCCAAAGGAGGTCAGAGAGGTTGACATAGGCTGGTAGTGACGCTTGTTCTAGTTCTCTCCACCTCGTGGGTGAAAGACCCTGACCCCAGGCTAATGCATGAGATATCATGGCTGCTTCATGATATAATCTTATACTTGGTAGCCCTAATACTTCTCTCTCTATAGAGGACTGTAAGATACTCACTGCTACTCTGTTTTTTTTATTGTTCCACACATATGAGTTGAATAACGCCTGAAATTTGTGAAGTATGGTCACTGGTACTTGTATTGGTATGCACCTAAACATGTCACTTTTGGGAGGATCCACAGCTTTAGGGCAGCTATTCTGCCCATCCATGATATCTCATTGTACTTTTTTGACCTGAGCATAGCTCCTACCTCCTTCAGTAATATGTTATAGTTGTCTTTAAGAATAATATATTTGTCATGTGAGAGAAATACTCCTAGATGTCTTATCCCCCTAGTTGACCACTTAAAGATCTTTGGATTTCTCGCTGCTCTGCTTGGTCTAGATTAATTGAATATGCTTCTGTTTTGAAATAATGGTGAATATAGCCCGAGCGCCTCACCTATTAGGGGCTAGGATACAATTGTCTGTATGAAATGCATTATATGTATAGTATATTTATTGCATATCACTAAAAAGCATATAAAAAGCATATACAACAAACAAAATGGTCATATGGTATAAAAACCGCTTTAGCAGTTTAAAAACAATTGCAAACTGTTAAAAATTCCTTAAACAGTTTCAGGCAAATTGACAATAAAACATGGATCCATGCATAAATACCAGTGGTGTGTCACATATATATATATATATATATATATATATATATATATATATACATATATATATTTTTTTTTTTTTTTTTTTTTCTTACACGATCACTTTTTTACCATTTAATTTTTGGATTTTTCTTCCCATAATTTGATTTTTATTTTTATTATATATTTTTTCAATTGCTTATTTCTCCACCTGCTTATTTTTTCACTTGCTCATTTTTTCAACTTGCTTAATTTTAAATTCAGAATTTGACATTAGTCACAGTATATCACACACCACTACTAGTGTGGAGCCATCTTGGACACAATTCTAATTGAAATTCAATTTGTTTTACACATTGGGAGTTTTACTTTGGAAGTTTCACCTACTTTGGGATTACAAATATCATACAGTATACTGACTGATCTGGTCACTATTGACAACTTAGATTATTCAAGATACTGGTATAACAAAGACACTCTTGGAGACCCTGCAAGTGGCTTAGTGCCATACAAAATTGTAAGGCCACAAAAGTGGTCTAGTGCCACATAACTTTGGAGATAAGAACCATCAGAAAGCTCCATGTGTATGTGTGCATTTGCTTATTGTGTTTAATATTCACCATTGGTTATATATGTTTGTGACACACCACTGGTAATTTATGCATGGATCCATGTTTTATTGTCAATTTGCCTGAAACTGTTAAAGGAATTCTTAACAGTTTGCAATTGCTTTTAAACTGATAAAACAGTTTTTATACCATATGACCATTTTGGATGTTTTATATGCTTTTATATAATTTTAAGTGATATGCAATAAATATGCTACACATATACGCTAGGTTTATATACATCTTATATGCTTCTGTTTTGGTCACCTTGTAGTGTGAGATCTTACCAAAAAACTCTAGAAGTGACATCAAGGGCGTCCGTAAAGAGTGCTAACTTCTGTTCAGTGTCGTGTAGTTGGAGACCCTGTATTGTTCTGTTCTGTCTTATAGCTTCTGCTAATGACTCTATGGCTAATGCAAAAGAGTGGGGACAAGGGACATTCCTGTCTCGTCCCGTTCCTAATGCGAACCTTAGGAGAGCAAAACCCCTTACCTCTGACAACTGCTGACGGAGTGCTCTAATGGCTGTGCTAAAAAAAGTCTGGTATCGCAAATGTTCTCATTGTCTCAAACATGTATCCCCACCTCACCCTGTCAAACGCCTTTTCTGTGTCAAGTGACAGGGTGAGTAGAGGTAGACCCATATCTGCCACCTCTATGAAAATGTTGAGTAATCTGCAGTTGTTATCTTTACCGTGCCATCTCTGCACAAAGCCCACATGATCTAAATGTATGATTAATGGTAAGTGTTTTTCCAACCTGGTCGCTAACAGTTTTGCGTAGATTTTCACATCAACATTAATGAAGGAGATGGGCCTAAAGCTTTCACATATTGTTGGGTCCTTTCCCTCTTTGGGTATTGTATATTGGCTTCCAGAAACTCTCCAAGGAAACTACATTTTTCGGCTACTTCCCTGTAGAGTCTGAGGAGCAATGGGGTCAATATCTTTACTAAAGTTTGATAGAATGTTACTGTAAAGCCGTCAGGGCCTAGAGCTTTATGTGCCTTCAGGGTTAGTATAGCAGATTTAACTTCTTGAGTCGTAAAGGGGCTGTTCAAATCTGCTATAGAATCTGCAGTCAATGTTGGGAGGTGAAGGTCCGTTAGGAATTGCTGTACTGTCTCACTGTTGGACTGGAATTTTTCAAGAAAGTGTCCTCTAAGCTATATAAGGAGGTATAATAGTCAGCAAACTCCTGGCCAATTGCTTTCGGGGAGTGTACTACACCTTTGGTCGTCTGGATTGCCAAGATTCTACTCTGTTCGGTTCGCTTCCTAAGCTTATGTTCTAGTAGTCTGTCTGCTCTATTTCCTTTACTATAGTAAAGTTGCTTAAGTTTATGTAAATTATCCAGTACTCTTATAAGTTCCTTCTTATTGATTTCCTCTCTAATCGTTCCAATCTGTTGGGCAATCAAGGGTTCAGATTTTTTTTTGTTTGTGGTCTCAAGTCTACGGAGTTCCCCATAGAGTTTGGCTAGTGGGTACTTAGTTTGTGCGCGTGATTGGGCATTTTTTTTCATAGTATTTCTAGGCTGGTGTCACCTGTGTCCTTAAGTGTCAGAAAGTCCTGAATGACCTCCGCTAGCTGGGGGACCTCTGTGTCTGATAGATAGTGGTCTGAATGTTTCCAGATCGGTCTGCTTTCCAAGGGTTGCATCAGGGAAAGGTTGGTGCTGACCATATCATGGTCAGACCAAGGGCATATTCTAATTCGGGGGGTACTAAATTTGTCTAAGGTCCAGGAGAAACACAAAAGGCAGTCTATGCGTGCGTAAGAGTTATGTGGTTTGGAATCGTGTGTGTAATCCTTTTCTGATAGAGAAAAGCATCTCCATATAGCGTATAAACTATGTTGGTACATCAGCTTGCAAAATGCATTGGATTGGGAAACTCATTGTGGTCTGTTGGGTGAGTCCCCATTGTTTTTTTATCTATTGTGGGGGTCCCATACAAGATTGAAGTCTACTCCACTTAGGAGGTGTCCCCTCTTAAGTTTGTCAAGTCGTCTTAGGGATGTCTGTAGGAAGGGTAGCTGCTTGGTATTGGGTGTATAGACAGAACCCAAAGTGCATAGGATTCTGTTTAAAGTACAAACAATAAGGATATAGCGACTATCAGGGTCACATTCTGGTGGCGACATCTTCATCCAGCTTGGGGACATCTTCTTTATTCATCCTGGTTGCGGAGCTGTGGCAGCGCAGACGCAACACGGAGCCTCCTCTTCATGCGATCTCCACCACACAGCGAAGATTGAATGTAAGGTACCCCTTTTTTATTGGGGTACCTTGCATTCCTATTGGCTGAAATTTTTAAATCAGCCAATAGGATGAGAGCTGCTTAAATCCTATTGGTTGTTCAAATTAGTCAATAGGATTTAAGCAGCTCTTATTCTATTGGCTGATTTAAAAATTTCAGCCAATAGGAATGCAAAGTACCCTTATATAAAAGGGGTAACTTGCATTCAATCTTCAGTGTGCGGCGGAGATCACATGAAGAGGAGGCTCTGCGTTGGACGTCCGCACTGCCGGGATGAAGAAATAAGATGTCCCCGTGCTGGATGAAGATGTCGCCGCCTGGATGAAGTCTTTACTCTGCTTTGAATAAGATGGATGTTCAGACTTCAGGAATGGTAAGTACATTTTTGGGGGTTAGTGTTAGTTTTAGTTGTTTTTTTTCTTTGGGTATTTTTTTTTAAGATTAGGGCATTTTTTCTTTTTTAATGGGAACTAATAAGCTGATTGCCCATACAAATGCCCCTTTAGGGGCAATAGGTAGCTTAGGTTTTGTTTAGAGGGTTTTACTGTTAGGGGGTACTTTGTAATTTTTTAATGTAAAATAGCTGATTGCTTCAGGGCAATGCCCTACAAAAGGCCATTTTAAGGGCTATTGGTAGTTTAGTGTTAGATTAGGGGGTGTTTTTATTTCGGGGTGGCTTTTTTGTTTTTATAGGGGTATTAGAATAGGTTTAATTTTTATTTTGGATAATTTTGTTTAATATTTTTTATATTAGATTTTTTTTATTTTTCACAATTTTAGTTTAGTTTTTTTTCATAGTGTTATGCTTTTTTAATTTTGTAATTTAGGTTTTTTATTTTTATTTTATTTTTAAATAGTAATGATAGGTTTATTTATAGTTTAAGATTAGTTTTTTTTATTTCACAGGTAAGTTTTTATTTATTTTAAGGTAGTTGCAATTTAACTTTAATTTAAAGTTAGGGGGTGTTAGGTTTAGGGGTTAATATTTTAATTTAATGTGTTGCAATGTGAGTGTTAGGCGGTTTAGGGGTTAATAGGTTTATTTTAGTATTAGCAATGTGGGTGGTGGGCGGTTTAGGGGTTAATAGGTTTATTATAGCATTTGCGATGCGGGAGGATGACAGATTAGGGTTAATACTTTATTTTGGTAGACCTGATGTGTGTGGGCGGCGGATTGGAATTTAAAAGTTTTATTTGTTGTTGGCGATGTTGGTGGTCGGCGGATTAGGAGTTAATAGGTTTATTTAGTGTTGGCGATATGGGTGGGAGGCGGATTAGGGGTTAAATATTTTATTTTAATGTTGGCGATGTGGGTGTGTGGTGGATTAGGGATTAATAGGTTTATTATAGTATTTGCGGTGCGGGGTGGCGGTTTAGGGGTTAATAGGTAGTTTATGGGAGTTAGTGTACTTTGTAACATTTTTGTTATGAGTTTTGTAAAACATTTTTGTTTTGCAAAATCCATAACTACTGGTCTTTGATAGCGGAATGGATAGCGTAGGTATAATCGGTAACGCTAACGGAATAGCCGGACCACACGACCTGTAACACGGGTGACCTGAAAATTCCAAACTCAAAAGCCATTTTTTGTGTGCGGAATATGGGGAGTTGCGGTACAGGCTAAAACGCTAGCTGTATAGCCGTACCACAGCAACTTGTAATACGGGTGAGCTGAATATTCAGTTCGCAAAGGCCAATTTTTCAGCGATATAGCCTTACCGCAACACTTGTAATCTAGGCCAGTGTTTACAAGGTAACAGCTACCTTTTGATAATTCAGCCAGGGCTTAATAGAACTATCAAGATTTCTTAGAGAATCTCACAAGCCAAGATACCATTAGATAATTGGATGCCTATTTAGTGACCACCCCTGTTGCTATGACTGTAGGTCAAATCCTTTAATACCTTTTAATAAAATGTTCATTCTGGGAAATTCAACAATTATTCCTAATAGACTTCATACCAACTTAGCGTGATCTTATCTATGTACTTTTTGGCTCAGTATGGCTATTGGCAATTTATTTAGCTTTTGAATTTTTATATTGCATTTTGAATTTTGAGTTATTACTAAGTTGATTATTTTTTAGTTTATATTCTTTCTAGTACATTTTGTTTAATACTGTAATATTTGTTTCTTTTTTCACGGTATATGTGAAGTAAAATGTAAAAGCATTTGATTATCTTGTATATTAAGTATAACTGGAACATTGAGCAAATGCTTTTCTTTCATCAACAATTTGGCCATAATGTGACACTTGTGACAGTCACCTCCTGTGACCCTCATCTGGGTTTCCTTTTGACTTTATTTTGTAGATTTTAATTCGTGTTCTTCACTTCATCGGTAGCAGCTGTGTGACCTTGAAAAGTCTGGGCATCCATCCAGCTTCCAGGTTTGATTGTCATTGTACAACAGCAGTTTTACTTTCTTCTGACAAATCTTATTGATCCTATTTATTTTTTTTGGTCTAGGTTTGCCTGATTTATCACAAAAGGAAAGAAACATTTGCAGGAAACATTTACCTATTGTGGGCTACAATACGAGTGGCACGCTAACTCTTGTGATAAGGGGTTTATCTCGGCTTTTTGTGTGCATAGGACGTAGCACACCTACTACAGGTTGAAAGAAAACGTGTTTGCTTGAGCTAAATCCAATTTAACACGTGTCAGCATATAGCAACTTGCAAGATCTGGGTAACTGTTACACTTGAAAACAAAGTTGCACAAACACATCAAAATTATATTTAAAGGGACAGTCAAGTCCAAAAAAAATGTCATGATTCATATAGGGCATGTAATTTAAACAACTTTCTAATTTACTTTTATCACCAATTTTGCTTTGTTCTCTTGGTATTCTTAGTTGATAGCTAAACCTAGGAGGTTCATATGCCAATTTCTTAGACCTTGAAGACCGCCTCTAATCTGAATGCATTTTGACAGTTTTTCACCACTAGAGGGCATTAGTTCATGTGTTTCATATAGATACCATTGAGGTCATGCACGTGAAGATACCTAGGAGTGAGCACTGATTGGCTAAAATGCAAGTCTGTCAAAAGAACTGAAATAATGGGGCAGTTTGCAGAGACATAGATACAAGGTAATTACAGAGGTAAAACGTGTATTATTATAACTGTGTTGGTTATGCAAAACTGGGGAATCGGTAATAAAGGGATTATCTATCTTTTTAAACAACAATAATTCTGATGTTGACTGTCCCTTTAAAAGTACAGTTACACTCATAATAACACTATCTAACAGAAACTATGTTAAAAAAAATGTATAAAAAAATATAAGGACTCAAAGATATGAGGTCTCAGGTGATAGAAACAAAAAGTGTCGGCAAAGGGCTTTAACATAGAGATAGATACATATACATTTCTAAATATATATATATAGGTATACATATATTTTACGACACCCCCTCCTCTCCCTGCACTCAGATCTCTGTAACACTTCCTGTTCTATTTAGTCATTCTGTGTTTCAAGATATAGGACCCAATTTATCAAAGCGTCAATCTCGGCACATTCGCTGGAGCAAATACGCTCGGCAGACAGCGCCAGACATTGCTTCCGTAAATCTACATACGACGCCCCCTTATTTATTAAAAAGTCTGTCAAAAACACGCGCATCAAGTAAAGAGCGATGAACATCAGACTGTTGATAAATAAGAGTCATCGATGTTGCAGATATTCTGTTGTTTCAAACTTTATTTATACCATTTCATTACTGTCCATGAAAAAGCGCATTTCACTAAAGCTAATCTTTTATTTTTAATCTGCTAATGTCCAAGAAATAGCTAGATTTATACCTGAACAAACAATAATATCTCATAGATAGTTATTTTCTATCGGCTAGTTTACGAGTTTTACGTTATGAGCAAAAAAGCAGCATTAAGCCTCATAACGCTACTTTTTCACTACCGCTCCTATTACGAGTCTTGTAGGTACAGCTGTCCAGCACACTTTTTTGACCTTACCGCAAATCAACTTACGCAATTTGCTTATAGTCTTTTTTCAATGGGAATTCCATAGCGCCGGTATTACAAGCTTTTTTTTTTTATGCCAAAAAGTGAGCGGTACAGCCTATCCCGCAAGATTTGTAACGCATTCTAAAGTCAGTAGTTTTGAGTTTTACACTACAGAGCTGTAGCATAAAACCCATAACTAAAGTGCTAAAAAGTACACTAACACCCATAAACTACCTATTAATCCCTAAACCGAGGCCCTCCCGCATCGCAAACACTAAAATAAAAATATTAACCCCTAATCTGCCGCTCCCGACATCGCTGCCACTATAATAAACATATTAACCCATAAACCGCCGCACTCCCGCATCGTAAAAACTAGTTAAATATTATTAACCCCTAATCTGCTGTCCTTAAGATCGCCGCCACCTACCTACCGCTATTACGAGTCTTGTAGGTACAGCTGTCCCGCACACTTTTTTGGCCTTACCGCAAATCAACTTATGCAATTGGTTATAGTCTTTTTTCAATGGGACTTCCACAGTGCCGGTATTACAAGCTTTTTTTTTTTATGCCAAAAAGTGAGCCGTACAGCCAATCCCTCAAGATTCGTAATGCATTCTAAAGTCAGTAGTTATGAGTTTTACACTACAGAGCTGTAGCATAAAACCCATAACTAAAGTGCTAAAAAGTACACTAACACTCATAAACACCCATATTAACCCCTAAACCGAGGCCCTCTTGCATCGCAAACACTAAAATAAAAATATTAACCCGTAATCTGCCGCTCCCGACATCGCCGCCACTATAATAAACATATTAACTCCTAAACCGCCACTCTGCCGCATCGTAAAAACTTGTTTATTATAAACCCCTAATTTGCTTTCCCTAACATCGCCTCCACCTACCTACATTTATTAACCCCTAATCTGCCACCCCCAATGTCACCACTATACTATACTATACTATATTTATTAACCCCTAAACCTAAGTCTAACCCTAACCCTAACACCCCCTAACTTTAATATAATTAAATTAAATCTAAATCAAACTTACTATTAATAACTAAATAATTCCTATTTAAAACTAAATACTTACCTGTAAAATAAACCCTAAGCTAGTTACAATATAACTGATAGTTACATTGTAGCTATCTTAGGTTTTATTTTTATTTCACAGGCAAGTTTGTATTTATTTTAGATAGAATCTTCATCCAAGCCGGTAGAAGTGGACTTCCAGACAGGCAGAAGTCTTCATCCATCTGGCGCGGAGCGACTCTATTGATTGGAACAGCCAATAGAATGTGAGTTCAATCCTATTGGCTGATTGCATCAGCCAATAGGATTTTTTAAACTTAATTCCGATTGGCTGATAGAATTCTATCAGCCAATTGGAATCTAAGGGACGCCATCTTGGATGACGTCACTTAAAGACACATTTATTGAGGAAGAAGACTTCGTTGGAAGAGGATGCTTCACGCCGGATGTCTTGAAGATGGAGCCGCTCCGCGCCGGATGGATGAAGATAGAAGATGCCGTCTGGATGAAGACTTCTGCCCATCTGGAGGACCACTTCTCCCGGCTTGGATGAAGACTTCTCCCGGCTTCGTTGAGGACTTCTTGCCGCTTCGATGAGGACTTCTCCCGGCTTCCTTGAGGATGGATGTCGGATCTTCAAAACTGTAAGTGGATCTTCAGGGGTTAGTGTTTGGTTTGGTTGTGTGGGTGGTGGGTTTTACTGTTGGGGGGTTGTTTGCATTTTTTTAACAGGTTAAAGAGTTAATTTCTTTGGGGCAATGCCCCGCAAAAGGCCCTTTTAAGGGCTATAGGTAGTTTAGTTTCGGCTAGGTTTTTTTTTATTTTGTGGAGGCTTTTTTATTTTGATAGGGCTATTAGATTAGGTGTAATTAGTTTAAATATCTTGTAATTTGTTTTTTATTTTGTGTAATTTAGTGTTTGTTTTTTGTTATTTAGGTAATTGTATTTAATTAATTGTATTTAATTTAGGTAATTTATTTAATTATAGTGTAGTGTTAGGTGTTAGTGTAACGTAGGTTAGGTTTTAATTTACAGGTAAATTTGTATTTATTTTAGCTAGGTAGTTAGTAAATAGTTAGTAACTATTTAGTAACTATTCTACCTAGTTAAAATAAATACAAACTTGCCTGTAAAATAAAAAAAAACCCTAAGCTAGATACAATGTAACTATTAGTTATATTGTAGCTAGCTTAGGGGTTATTTTACAGGTAAGTGTTTAGTTTTAAATAGGAATTATTTAGTTATTAATAGTAGGTTTGATTTAGATTTAATTTAATTATTTTTAAGTTAGGGGTGTTAGGGTTAGGGTTAGACTTAGATTAAGGGGTTAATAAATTAAGTATAGTGGGGCGACGTTGGGGGCGGCAGATTAGGGGTTAATAAATGTAGGTAGGTGGAGGTGATGTTAGGGGTGGTAGATTAGGGGTTAATACTATTTAATTAGAGTTTGCGATGTGGGAGTGCTGTAGTTTAGGGGTTAATATGTTTATTATTGTGGCGCTTTGTCCGGAGCGGCAGATTAGGGATTAATCAGTATAATGTATGTGTTGGCGGCAAAATAGGGGTTAATAAGTGTAAGATTAGGGGTGTTAAGACTCGGGGTTCATTTATAAACATAAATTTTGTTTCCCCATAGGAATCAATAGGGCTGCGTTACTGAGCTTTACACTGCTTTATTGCAGGTGTTAGACTTTTTTTTCAGCCGGCTCTCCCCATTGATGTCTATGGGGAAATCGTGCACGAGCACGTACAACCAGCTCATCGCTGACTTAAGCAGCGCTGGTATTGGAGTGCGGTATGGAGCACAATTTTGCTCTACGCTCACTTCTTGACTTTTAACGCCGGGTTTATAAAAACCTGTAATACCAGCACTGTAGGTAAGTGAGCGGTGACAATAACATGCAAATTAGTACCGCACCCCTCATAACTCAAAACTCGTAATCTGGCCGTATGTATTTATTATAAAAAAAACTAATATATGATATTTTCACATAAATGAATGTGTATTTGTATTTCTATAAATAATTATGCCTATCTCATGTTTTTTTCTTTTTTTTAAATGATCATTAATGCTAGAATTTGTACATACTGTATATACAGGGAGTGCAGAATTATTAGGCAAGTTGTATTTTTGAGGATTAATTTTATTATTGAACAACAACCATGTTCTCAATGAACCCAAAAAACTCATTAATATCAAAGCTGAATATTTTTGGAAGTAGTTTTTAGTTTGTTTTTAGTTTTAGCTATTTTAGGGGGATATCTGTGTGTGCAGGTGACTATTACTGTGCATAATTATTAGGCAACTTAACAAAAAACAAATATATACCCATTTCAATTATTTATTTTTACCAGTGAAACCAATATAACATCTCAACATTCACAAATATACATTTCTGACATTCAAAAACAAAACAAAAACAAATCAGTGACCAATATAGCCACCTTTCTTTGCAAGGACACTCAAAAGCCTGCCATCCATGGATTCTGTCAGTGTTTTGATCTGTTCACCATCAACATTGCGTGCAGCAGCAACCACAGCCTCCCAGACACTGTTCAGAGAGGTGTACTGTTTTCCCTCCTTGTAAATCTCACATTTGATGATGGACCACAGGTTCTCAATGGGGTACAGATCAGGTGAACATGGAGGCCATGTCATTAGATTTTCTTCTTTTATACCCTTTCTTGCCAGCCACGCTGTGGAGTACTTGGACTCGTGTGATGGAGCATTGTCCTGCATGAAAATCATGTTTTTCTTGAAGGATGCAGACTTCTTCCTGTACCACTGCTTGAAGAAGGTGTCTTCCAGAAACTGGCAGTAGGACTGGGAGTTGAGGTTGACTCCATCCTCAACCCGAAAAGGCCCCACAAGCTCATCTTTGATGATACCAGCCCAAACCAGTACTCCACCTCCACCTTGCTGGCGTCTGAGTCGGACTGGAGCTCTCTGCCCTTTACCAATCCAGCCACGGGCCCATCCATCTGGCCCATCAAGACTCACTCTCATTTCATCAGTCCATAAAACCTTAGAAAAACTATTTTGAATGAAACACTTGATTGTTCAATGATCAAGCTTCAGAAGCTTTGCAATTTTAAGAGTGCTGCATCCCTCTGCAAGATATCTCACTATTTTTGACTTTTCTGAGCCTGTCAAGTCCTTCTTTTGACCCATTTTGCCAAAGGAAAGGAAGTTGCTTAATAATTATGCACACCTGATATAGGGTGTTGATGTCATTAGACCACACCCCTTCTCATTACAGAGATGCACATCACCTAATATGCTTAATTGGTAGTAGGCTTTCGAGCCTATACAGCTTGGAGTAAGACAACATGCATAAAGAGGATGATGTGGTCAAAATACTCATTTGCCTAATAATTCTGCACTCCCTGTATTTGCACATACTTGTGTGTGTATATATATATATATATATATATATATATATATATATACTGTATATATTATGTGTGTGTGTTGTGTAAGAAATCTTTTGCAAACATATTTACATGTCCCTAAACAATGTTGTCTGTCATATCTCTGTGTTTATTTATACCACTATATGTAAATAGTGTACATTTATGATTTCTGATCAAGAATAATTGTGAATATAACATGTAATCAGGGTATCATATGTATTTTTTTGCAATCAATGGATATTTTAAGAGCTGTGCCAGTTTTCTCTCTGCACCTGGTTAACCCCTCCTGATTGCAGTCTAGTTTTAAACACCACCCCTTCACAGGTGTTATAAAATGGGCTGCCGATTAAAATAACATTTCTTAATGAAAATTAAATTAAAGAGAAGGAAGAAGAATGCTGAAAAAAGCATGACAGTAAAGAGGTGATTTTAGTTTCTGCTGTATCAAAGTTATGACAGTTTAATGTTAGGTGGGCTATCCCTTTGAGCTATCAGTTTAAGATTATATTGAATCAGGCATCATTCGATTTTTAAAATTATTGTCTAAAATATTACACGGTGTGTCCTAATGTCAGCATCAATGTTTATCTTTAATACTAATTTCACATATACATACTTTCAAAGTATAAAACAATGTAACAAATGGCACTTACAAGTTCTGATGCGTGATCAATGACACAAGTATCGAGCAATTTGATTCATAAGTGTTAGTATAAAATGTTTATTTCAATCAGATTGGCTGATGTTATAAATCATGTGATTATGGATATCCCAATTAAAATTAGTGGAAAACTTCACTAGTTTGTGGGATGTTTAGGAGTTAGCATCAAATTTAGTGCGAGAAGTGTTGTGTAAAATGTGGTGCAAAGTGGAGGGTGGGACTTGTATTACATGTGTTAAACATAGTGCAAATATATTCAAAAAAGGAAGTTAGCTATGCTATGTAGTGCACCAAATTAGAAACAATAATATTGTCCCCAATGCTTTGTAATGATTGGCAAAGATGTTACATAATCCATAAGTACTTTTATTAAGTAATACGCTTCATTCTCTTGCAGCTTCGAACATAACCTTTCTGTGTTTTCAGACTTCCATTGATTTCTATGGCATTTACGGCCTCAAGGGTGGTGGTTTGAACGATAGGTACGCTGCGGAAGAATAGACGCGAGCGTACCTATTGAATGTTTAATAAATTGGGAAAAAGGTCAAAGAGAGTTCAATGTGAATTTGAAACATCTGGAATGACGCATCCATCGATCTGCGTCAGATTGATATCGCACATTTCAACATTTGACGATCTTGACAGTTTGTTACCTACAGCGGATCAACTTTGCGTCTAATTTGACGCGAGATTCCAGCGCATTATCAGTTAAAGCTTTGATAAATCAGCCCCATAATCTGTAAATTCAATTAAATTGGTCAGTATTGCTTCAGACTTGAAAAAGGAAGGGATACTTCCAAAAGCTTGTCAACTTATATGTTGTTAAGAATAAATAGAACATATTCAGCTATGTGAAGAACACTGGAATATGAAATATTAATGTTTCATGTCGGGTAAGCGCACTTGAGAAAACGTGATCAGGTTTGGGCAAAAGTAAGGATGTTAGGTTTTTTTCACTTTTCGCGTTCCATTGAAGTCTATGGGGGGAATACATTAATGCATTCGTGATATTTAGCAGAGATTAGCGCTCATGCAGAAACGTTTTACTTTCTACTTGTAATATGTGCGCTACCCGGCACAAGCAAATAGATTACTTCTAGTGGAGTTAACATGTGAGTAGAAGCAATATATAATGCTCCACTCATAATCTAGCCCTCTATGTTATAATAAGTAAAATTATCATTAATTGCATACAGGCAAGTAGGGCTTATTTACTGGCTGTGGATGGCCAGGCAGATTTACTGGCTGGGGATGGAAGGATTCCAGGATCCCCTGTGCAATGTTAATTTAATGTGGCAGAACGTTTATTTTTTGTTAATCCCACATTGAGATATAGGGGCCAATGTATTAATGTCTGGTGGACATTATCCACTGTAGAGGATCATGTCCGCCAGACATCGATAAATGCTGACCGCATATGCTGTTGGCCTTTATCATTGCACAGGCAGTTCTGATGAACTGAATGTGCAATGCCGCCCTCTGCAGATTCACAGCCAATCGGCCGCTAGCAGGGAGTGTCAATCAACCCAATCGTATTTGATCGGGCTGATAGCTGTACGCCGCTTAAAGAGGTGGCATACGAGTTAAGGAGCAGCGGTCTTAAGACTGCTGCTTCTTAACTCCTGTTTCCAGCAAGCCTGAAGGCTTGTGCGGAAACAGGGGTATTTGACCCCATTCGGGCCATGATAAATCGGCCCCTTAGGCTTCTTTACAATAAGGCCTACGAGTTTATAGCCCAAAGGAGATGCTACAGACTATAATGGCTTGCAGTCATTTAGAGAGTAACTTTTTCTGCTTTTCAGAGAGTTTACCTTTTCTGCTAACTACTTTTACTTCCCTGTACAAGGAGTTAATCTATGAAAGGAACCTTGTTTAACAGGTTTCTGAGTTAAAAACAGAAATTGATTATTTGGAAATGACTCCTTATGTTTTATTATTTATATAATTTAATTCAATTATCTGAGATATATTTCAGAACAGTTTTATTGTATAATTGATTATTTACTTTACTTATTATTATTTACTACAAATAATTTATAAGTAGGCCTATAAAGAGTTTGCCTGTAGTAGGTGTTTTTTTTTACTGCTGAAGTTGATGGCTGTTGAAATGCACTGAGCAGACTGTGAAGCAACTGCAAATTCACCATGATGCAATTGAGAAGGACTGGTAGTTGAGTGCCAGAAGTGAATGTAAAAGATACATTCAGATGGTGTAGCAGTGGTGCAGAAGGAAACGGATTACAATAGGTTTGTATGAAAATCTAGATTGTATGAACCCCTTTTAAATCTGATTTACTGAAGTACTGTAGATGACAACCAAAATAGTTTAAGTGTGACTTACAATTAAATATTGGATAAACTACATATGTATCACATAATTAAATATTTCATTTTAGCTAATGTCTACTTTTTGAAATGAATTGATTTAGCTATAGCCACAGCAGACCACCCCCACCTCACTAAGACATTTAAGAGTTCAAAAGAGAACATTTGTCTCGTTAGTTCAGCACATACCCCTGGGGTGATGGTGACAAGATTTTGTACCTTAGTTGAGAAACACAAGCAGAACCTTGAGCATGTGGTATTTAACACAGGCATGTTGATAAACAAATGATTAATCACTGAGTCAACTAAATACATACATATCCAGACGTAGCGTCTCTATTGAATGACAATGAAAATCTTTTAAAAACATAAGATTGAAAGCATCAAAATTAAGATTTTAAAGTACAAATTATGTCTTATTTTCAGTTATGTTGTACCTCAGTATTGTATAAATGTTTATTTATGGATCTGAGAGAAATGCTTAACAGTAACATATTAGATAAGTGTCTGCTATATTAAATAAATAAATGTATTGGAGATATTTAACTATTTGGCAAATGAAAATAAGATTGAACAAAAGATTATATTTTCTGAAATGGACAATGCCTGTGTAGTTGGTGCTGTAAATCAAATCACACAGTGAAACACTAAATATGAAATGTATCTCTGATTTATGTAATAAATACACAATTGTAATAATCCCATTTCATGTATATAACATGTTTTTGTTCTTCTATCTTCCAGACATTTGAGGAACAGATTGGGCTCCAGATGGAGCTAATAAATGCTGTTACAGGAGTGTCTGTATGGTGTGTGCCCTGAGTCACATCATATAGTTACACACTAAATATTAAAATAATAACTGGAAAAGATGACAATTGGAAACTGAGAAAATACATTAAATCCATGCTGAAAGTATAAAAAAAAACCTTTCAAATACCCTCATAAAAATGTGACTTTTACATGCATCTTTTAAAATATCATAAGTAGTATGCCATGTTTGATATTGATATGTGCATTTTCAGTAGTATTAATTGGTCCCATATATGTTGAACATATAATTTATTAATAATAGGAAATATACTATATTAAGTGATCATTTAAAAATATACATTTGGCTATAATAGTATTTGCTAACAAGGCTGTTTTCCAGCTCATGTTGCCCTCCGGTGGTTTATGCAAGAATTGCAACCAAGGGGTATTGTAGTGTCAAAGAATCTGAAATCACCATATGCATTCTCAAAGAACTAATGGAAAGACAGCTCAGTTAGGGCCAATGAGAGACAAGCACCAATGATTATAGAATAGAGGTGGGCTTTATGACTTGATAAAGTCTCATGCACAGGAGTAAAAGAAGGCTGATGCTGCTAAAACTGACTGCTGAACTGACCCGCTGCCTTGGATTACAGTCTCTATAAAGCAACATTGGGCCTAACATTTTATTTCCAGAATTGCACATTCTCTTTATATGACAGTGTAAATAAGTTATCTGAAAAAGCTGAAACCGCAAATTGGTTAGTGTAATGTATTAATGGTTATTTTATATTTTAATAGATTTTTAGCAAAGAAATTCTCTATAACATAGTTAAACTACAGCTGTGAGTTACAAGGTCATTTATTCTTATATTTAATATTAATTAGACCAAGGGTAGTAAGTATACTGGTGTTAAATATTAATATTTAGAAATAATTTTTGTATTTTAATGTCAAGTTAATTGCAGCTATTGCGATATATTTTAGAATTTGTTTTATTGTGGCTAAATAAGAGGTTGTTTAAGGCCAGATTAATTGGCATATAAATTGGCTGTTGCATTAATAATATACAATCTCTCTGGTAATTATTAATTGAGCATTGTAAGCTAGTAATCCATATTTTGGTATTAGAGCAAGTGTTGCTGAATATTTGCAAATTATCTTATAAGTTTAATGGTAATATGTGTTATTTAATAAGCGATTCATTTGGAATAAAGGTTCATTTTAGAGACATATTTTTATAGTCTGTTTTGTATAGAAAATTGTAACAGAATAAGCGTGTATAATTGATTCATAATCTAGTTTTTACATAAATATAATTCAAGGTGTCCATAAATATAACTGATCAGAACAAAGTATTAAATATTAATTATTAATAATAATATTGTTGTCAAATTTAAAGATATCTCAGCAGTGATATTTTGGAGTACACTACATAGATCTAATAACTTACTGAAGTGTATTGACAAAGTTCTGCTATATTAATTATAGATATCGCTGTCAATGGTTTTATACTGCTACAAATTATTAATATTCATAATTACAATATGTAACACTAAGTTTTACTTTATTACAAGCTGCCACTTACTTCATTCACTTGGTTTGTTGGTCATTAAAGACTAAAACTTCAGCTTATTCTTGTATGACAGCCGATACCTTAAGGCTCCCACTGGTGTCTGATGGTGGATATAACGTAAGCAAGCGAGGGGAGACACACGTGACCACTCTGCTATACAGCGTTTGATAGTGAGTACCTGTAACCAATTCGGAATTGGAGCACTGACAGCCATACTGCACCGGTCCGTAGAGATTGATGCTGCAGAGCCCTGGAAGCTCCCAAGGGAGTACTTCATTTCAAGTTGATACTGCTATCCAGGTACCTCTGTCTCAGTGTTGTGGTTGATGCTCCTAGTGGGAAGTGTCTTGCATTTGTGCCTGTGTACTTTAAACTATCTACAGAACTATCCACAAAACTGCAACATATAATATTGCAGAATTGAGTGTTTGGAATAAGATTCCTGGTGGACAGTATAACTGTTATGTGATAAAAGGACATACTGTACATGAACTCAGTTTATGTCAGTAACACCGGGAGCTCAAGCAATTCATATTGTGGGAAGTATTTACACCAGAATCCATTGTGGGACATATGAGCCTGGGCTGTTACATATTTACTCATTATTGTGCATTTCAGAGGGAACTTTTTGCCATTTCTTTGGTTTTGGGGGTATAAGCATATACCCATCACTGCTCAACTTACCCTCTTCGCTGTGCTAGTTCTCATACTGTTTCTGACAGCATGAGAACGAGACTCCAATCGGAGCCTATGAAAGTGTGCTCTATTGAATGCAGAGCTTCCATGCAATGCGAACGCGAGGTCGCATTCACATTGCAGGCTACTTAAAATAAAGGCGCACAATTGAAATTTTGTGATCCACTCATAATCTGGCCTACGTATTTTAACAAATAAGAGCATGTTATTTTTGCATGATAATGTGCCTTTAAATGAATGATTTATTTGTTGTAGTTGATTACAATGTAACACAGTGAGAGCATTAAGATGTATTGGTGGAAAACTAGTGTCCAGATGACCAGTTTGAGGATAGGAGATAATTATTTTGTGATGAAACAACATGTCAGGGAAATTCTAATTTGTAGACACCTCTCTGAAACATTAATGCAAATCCTGTGGGAGTTAAATTATTAACAACTAAGTAGTGGAATGTATCAGAGTGTAGGAAGAACTGCCTAATTAAATATCTGCAGGATAAATATTACTGTCTTTGTGGAACTATTTAGAAAAAATAAGATGTATTTAGTTAGAATGTTTAATGTGACTTTAGCTTAGATAAGCAATGAAACAAAATGCAGTATATAACTTATTACAGTCGATATGCTACCTTGGCTTGTTCAGATGTCTGGTATTCAGGGTTAAGTCTTAGCACAGCTGACCTACAAATTGATCTAAATATCTGCATCAGTTCGTCTTTCCTGAACACCAATATTTAAAGGGACAATCTACACCAGAATTGTTATTGTTTAAAAAGATAGATAATCCCTTTATTACCCATTCCCCAGTTTTAACCAACACAGTTATATTAAAACACTTTTTACCTCTGTGAGCCTCTGCAAACTGCCTCCTTATTTTAGTTAATTTGACAGACTTGCATTTTAGCCAATTAGTGCTGACTTCTAGGTAACTCCACAGGCGGGAGCAGAATGTTATCTATATGGCACACATGAACTAATGCCCTCTAGTTGTGAGCAAATGTCAAAATGCATTCATATAAGAGGAAGTCTTCAAGGGCTAAGAAATTAGCATATGAGCCTACCTAGATTTAGCTTTCAACTAAGAATACCAAAAGCAAAATTATTTATAAAAGTAAATTGGAAAGTTGTTTAAAATTACATGCCCTATCTGAATCATGAAAGTTTATTTTCGACTAGACTATTCCTTTAAAGGGACATAAAACCCCTTTTTTATTTTTAATATTTTAGATAGAACATACATTTTTAAACCATTTTTAAATTTACTTCTATTAACCAAATTTGCTTTGTTGAAGAAAAAGTACTACTGGGAGCTAGCTATACAAATGAGTAAGCCAGTGTGTATACTGTAATTAGCACCTAGTAGTGCATTGCTACTTCTGAGGCTACATAGGTATGCTCTTACACAAAGGATATCAAGAGAACAAAGCACATAAAATAATAGAAGTAAATTGGAAAGGTGCTTAAAATTGCATGCTCCATTTGAATTATGAAAGAACAAAAAAACGTGATGTTACTGTCGTCCCTTTAAAATTCTATGGCTATGTCATTCAATTCAACAAGCTAATTGAAAAAAAAAATGTATTACTGCTGCTGCATAACCCTGTCCACCTTCTCTGAGCAGGCGGACAGACATCGCCGGAATTCAACCCGATCGAGTATGATCGGGTTGATTGACACCCCCCTGCTGGCGGCCGATTGGCCACAAGTCTGCAGGGGGCGGCGTTGCACCATCAGCTCACAAGAGCTGCTGGTGCAATGCTGAATACGGCGAGCGTATTGCTCTCCGCATTCAGTGATGTCTGTTGGACCTGATCCGCACTGTCAGATCAGGTCCGTCAGACATTTGATAAATAGGCCTCTATGTCTGCTCTAACCTCCAACAATAAGCATAGTAAAAAATAATTCTACAAAATCCCTAACATACAGTACTCGCACCAAACATATCTGAAATAGAATTTCATAAAATCTCATCTATTTTACAAGTGGAGTGCAAAAATATCAGCACAATTTTTGCCTTTACATCCCTTGTGCACAATAAATGCAGCTTCTATTTTTAACTCATGTTACAGAACTACAGTCATTTCTAGTACTTGAACTGTAGCCCAGCGTGCACTTACATCTACATTTGGATAGCACAGATGCGTTATATCCCTCTAATAATAGACCTCTAAGGAGGCACACATTAAAATTCATGTCAGATATTGCTTAAGCATTATGCCATTCCGGTAGCTATCAAAATAGAATCCCGTTTCTATATAGAGTAACTCTAAGTAAACATGTACAGTAAGAGCGGGGTAGAAAGTGAGAGTTTTGCATAAGAGTGGGAGAGAATCTGGGGCGCGATCCGATATACGGTGTAGTTTTCGGCGCAAGCGTGGGTACCTGCACCGCCCGTAATTTCACCTCGCACATCGGGGTATTACATATACTGCGCCATTAAATGCTAAACTGGCGTAAGTAGGAGAAACTGGCGATCTTCTGAAATGTGCGCAAATACACATTTTAGTTGTCGCAAGTAACTTACGCCAGTATTTTGTCCACGGAAAGTGTCAATATATAGTAGTTTTATGCAAATTAGGCTAACACTCGTAAAAATGATCCACAATTTCAAATAAATGGGACACATAATTCTGCTATTCAAAATTCATGTATAAACCCATATATAAAGAGATGAAGGTAATACAATTATGATTTTCCATTGTTCTCTCCTCCAAGTATTGTTGAATGTTTTGAGAAGAAATTTAAACCCTTAATGACCACAATGTACCCTATATGTCACTGGTCGTTAAGGGTTTTTTTCTGGACATAATAGCACAAGTCTAGCAAGAACACGCTATTAATGCCCTCCCTCCAGAAGGCTTTGTGGAATAGAGCAGTCTCAACGCTGGTGGCAAGACCACGCTATAAAACAATCAAGTTGCCAAAAAAAGGCCAGCGACATACAGGGTACGTCGCTGGTCCTTAAGCGGTTGAAGTAAATAAGCAAGTATATGTCCACAATGTGATAAAGTACCTACAAGCTCAATCCATTTGATTATGTTGTGGCTTCAAACTATTTCAAATACACAAATAAACCTTAAAAAAACAATATCATAGTACACTGTCCCTTTAACCTTGAGATGCTGCTTAAATGTATGTGTTTGTTAAGGCTTCCAGGAAGTTACGTTGGTTTTTTAGTCAGTGCAAGGGTTCCTGCGCCTGCAATTTGTGGCGAGATGAGAATGGAGTAGATTTTCTGAATTCTGAACGCGTAAGTCCTTACGCTGTTCTATGTTAGTCTATGGCTAAAATAAATACGGCCGTAGGGTGAAATATACGCGCGTAACTTGTATGCTACGCCGTATATGTAATACCAAAATCGCGCAAAATCTGGCGTCGCCGGCTTTTGCGGGCAACGCTGCATATCGGATCGGGCCCCTGGATGTCATGTGTATAAGGGCAAGAGAGTGCCAGTAAGTAAGAGTCTGAATCCCCGGGCGTTAGTAAGGAGGAGAGTGCCTGGGACGGGCACAAGGGTGAGTAGGGTAGCCATTGTTGTGTGTGAAATTGTATTAAAGGGATCTGAAACCAAAAAAATGTGCTCTTGTGATTCAGACAGAATTTACTATTTAATAAAGTTTCCAATTTAGTTCTATTTTCAATTTGACTTGGTTCCCATGATATTCTGTATTGAAGAGATACCTTGATAGGCATCCGGAGCACTACATGGCAGGAAAAAGTGCTGCTATCTAGTGTTCTTACAAATGGATAACATTCTTGCAAAACTGCTAAAATGGCATGGCTCCTAAGCATACATCCCTGCCTTTCAACAAAAAATACCAAGAGAGGGAAAAAAAATGAATAATAGAAATAAATTAGAAAGTTGTTTAAAATTGTATGCTTTATCTGAATCGTGAAAGACAAATTTTGGGTTTCATATCCCTTTAAGTATGCAAAGGGGTTGGTGGATGTGAGAGTTGGCATAGTTGTAGGAATGTCAGGATGGGATAGTGCACTGGGTATGTGCTTAATAGTAGTGCATGAGATGTGTTTGCAAGAGTCTTAAAGTTCATGGTGAGTGTGTGTATGAGAAGGATAGTGCCTGGGGTATGTGTAACCGTATGCAGATAGCGTGCATTTCTATGTATACAATCAGTGTG
Organism: Bombina bombina; assembly: GCF_027579735.1. Lineage (NCBI taxonomy): Eukaryota > Metazoa > Chordata > Amphibia > Anura > Bombinatoridae > Bombina > Bombina bombina. The sequence goes on from NC_069503.1 coordinate 1,121,944,841, forward strand.
CTTGGGAATGTGCATATCAGTGAGAGAGTGCCTGAGTATGTGTAACCGTATGCAGATAGCGTGCATTTCTATGTATACAATCAGTGTGCTTGGGAATGTGCATATCAGTGAGAGAGCGCCTGGGTATGTGTAACCGTATGCAGATAGCGTGCATTTCTATGTATACAATCAGTGTGCTTGGGAATGTGTATATCAGTGAGAGAGTGCCTGGGTATGTGAAACCGTATGCAGATAACGTGCATTTCTATGTATACAATCAGTGTGCTTGGGAATGTGCATATCAGTGAGAGAGTGCCTATGGTACGTGTAACCGTATGCAGATAGCGTGCATTTCTATGTATACAATCAGTGTGCTTGGGAATGTGCATATCAGTGAGAGAGTGCCTAGGGTATGTGTAACCGTATGCAGATAGCGTGCATTTCTATGTATACAATCAGTGTGCTTGGGAATGTGCATATCAGTGAGAGAGTGCCTGGGTATGTGTAACCGTATGCAGATAGCGTGCATTTCTATGTATACAATCAGTGTGCTTGGGAATGTGCATATCAGTGAGAGAGTGCCTGGGGTATGTGTAACCGTATGCAGATAGCGTGCATTTCTATGTATACAATCAGAGTGCTTGGGAATGTGCATATCAGTGAGAGAGTGCCTGGGGTATGTGTAACCGTATGCAGATAGCGTGCATTTCTATGTATACAATCAGAGTGCTTGGGAATGTGCATATCAGTGAGAGAGTGCCTGGGTATGTGTAACCGTATGCAGATAGCGTGCATTTCTATGTATACAATCAGTGTGCTTGGGAATGTGCATATCAGTGAGACAGTGCCTAGGGTATGTGTAACCGTATGCAGATAGCGTGCATTTCTATGTATTCAATCAGTGTGCTTGGGAATGTGCATATCAGTGAGAGAGTGCCTGGGGTATGTGTAACCGTATGCAGATAGCGTGCTTTTCTATGTATACAATCAGTGTGCTTGGGAATGTGCATATCAGTGAGAGAGTGCCTGGGGTATGTGTAACCGTATGCAGATAGCGTGCATTTCTATGTATACAATCAGTGTGCTTGGGAATGTGCATATCAGTGAGAGAGTGCCTGGGGTATGTGTAACCGTATGCAGATAGCGTGCATGTCTATGTATACAATCAGTGTGCTTGGGAATGTGCATATCAGTGAGAGAGTGCCTGGGGTATGTGTAACCGTATGCAGATAGCGTGCATTTCTATGTATACAATCAGTGTGCTTGGGAATGTGCATATCAGTGAGAGAGTGCCTGGGTATGTGTAACCGTATGCAGATAGCGTGCATTTCTATGTATACAATCAGTGTGCTTGGGAATGTGCATATCAGTGAGAGAGTGCCTAGGGTATGTGTAACCGTATGCAGATAGCGTGCATTTCTATGTATACAATCAGTGTGCTTGGGAATGTGCATATCAGTGAGAGTGTGCCTGGGTATGTGTAACCGTATGCAGATAGCGTGCATTTCTATGTATACAATCAGTGTGCTTGGGAATGTGCATATCAGTGAGAGAGTGCCTGGGTATGTGTAACCGTATGCAGATAACGTGCATTTCTATGTATACAATCAGTGTGCTTGGGAATGTGCATATCAGTGAGAGAGTGCCTGGGTATGTGTAACCGTATCCAGATAACGTGCATTTCTATGTATTCAATCAGTGTGCTTGGGAATGTGCATATCAGTGAGAGAGTGCCTGGGGTATGTGTAACCGTATGCAGATAGCGTACATTTCTATGTATACAATCAGTGTGCTTGGGAATGTGCATATCAGTGAGAGAGAGCCTGGGTATGTGTAACCCTATGCAGATAGCGTGCATTTCTATGTATACAATCAGTGTGCTTGGGAATGTGCATATCAGTGAGAGAGTGCCTAGGGTATGTGTAACCATATGCAGATAGCGTGCATTTCTATGTATACAATCAGTGTGCTTGGGAATGTGCATATCAGTGAGAGAATGCCTGGGGTATGTGTAACCGTATGCAGATAACATGCATTTCTATGTATACAATCAGTGTGCTTGGGAATGTGCATATCAGTGAGAGAGTGCCTGGGTATGTGTAACCGTATGCAGATAACGTGCATTTCTATGTATACAATCAGTGTGCTTGGGAATGTGCATATCAGTGAGAGAGTGCCTGGGTATGTGTAACCGTATGCAGATAGCGTGAATTTCTATGTATACAATCAGTGTGCTTGGGAATGTGCATATCAGTGAGAGAGTGCCTGGGTATGTGTAACCGTATGCAGATAGCGTGCATTTCTATGTATACAATCAGTGTGCTTGGGAATGTGCATATCAGTGAGAGAGTGCCTAGGGTATGTGTAACCGTATGCAGATAGCGTGCATTTCTATGTATACAATCAGTGTGCTTGGGAATGTGCATATCAGTGAGAGAGTGCCTAGGGTATGTGTAACCGTATGCAGATAGCGTGCTTTTCTATGTATACAATCAGTGTGCTTGGGAATGTGCATATCAGTGAGAGAGTGCCTAGGGTATGTGTAACCGTATGCAGATAGCGTGCTTTTCTATGTATACAATCAGTGTGCTTGGGAATGTGCATATCAGTGAGAGAGTGCCTATGGTATGTGTAACCGTATGCAGATAGCGTGCATGTCTATGTATTCAATCAGTGTGCTTGGGAATGTGCATATCAGTGAGAGAGTGCCTAGGGTATGTGTAACCGTATGCAGATAGCGTGCATTTCTATGTATACAATCAGTGTGCTTGGGAATGTGCATATCAGTGATACAGTGCCTAGGGTATGTGTAACCGTATGCAGATAGCGTGCATTACTATGTATACAATCAGTGTGCTTGGGAATGTGCATATCAGTGAGAGAGTGCCTAGGGTATGTGTAACCGTATGCAGATAGCGTGCATTTCTATGTATACAATCAGTGTGCTTGGGAATGTGCATATCAGTGAGAGAGTGCCTAGGGTATGTGTAACCGTATGCAGATAACGTGCATTTCTATGTATACAATCAGTGTGCTTGGGAATGTGCATATCAGTGAGAGAGTGCCTGGGTATGTGTAACCGTATGCAGATAGCGTGCATTTCTATGTATACAATCAGTGTGCTTGGGAATGTGCATATCAGTGAGAGAGTGCCTGGGTATGTGTAACCGTATGCAGAGAGCGTGCATTTCTATGTATACAATCAGTGTGCTTGGGAATGTGCATATCAGTGAGAGAATGCCTGGGGTATGTGTAACCGTATGCAGATAACGTGCATTTCTATGTATACAATCAGTGTGCTTGGGAATGTGCATATCAGTGAGAGAGTGCCTGGGGTATGTGTAACCGTATGCAGATAACGTGCATTTCTATGTATACAATCAGTGTGCTTGGGAATGTGCATATCAGTGAGAGAGTGCCTGGGTATGTGTAACCGTATGCAGATAGCGTGCATTTCTTTGTATACAATCAGTGTGCTTGGGAATGTGCATATCAGTGAGAGAGTGCCTGGGTATGTGTAACCGTATGCAGAGAGCGTGCATTTCTATGTATACAATCAGTGTGCTTGGGAATGTGCATATCAGTGAGAGAGTGCCTGGGGTATGTGTAACCGTATGCAGATAACGTGCATTTCTATGTATACAATCAGTGTGCTTGGGAATGTGCATATCAGTGAGAGAGTGCCTGGGGTATGTGTAACCGTATGCAGATAGCGTGCATTTCTATGTATACAATCAGTGTGCTTGGGAATGTGCATATCAGTGAGAGAGTGCCTGGGTATGTGTAACCGTATGCAGATAGCGTGCATTTCTATGTATACAATCAGTGTGCTTGGGAATGTGCATATCAGTGAGAGAGTGCCTATGGTATGTGTAACCGTATGCAGATAGCGTGCATTTCTATGTATACAATCAGTGTGCTTGGGAATGTGCATATCAGTGAGAGAGTGCCTGGGGTATGTGTAACCGTATGCAGATAGCATGCATTTCTATGTATACAATCAGTGTGCTTGGGAATGTGCATATCAGTGAGAGAGCGCCTGGGTATGTGTAACCGTATGCAGATAGCGTGCATTTCTATGTATACAATCAGTGTGCTTGGGAATGTGCATATCAGTGAGAGAGCGCCTGAGTATGTGTAACCGTATGCAGATAGCGTGCATTTCTATGTATACAATCAGTGTGCTTGGGAATGTGCATATCAGTGAGAGAGTGCCTGAGTATGTGTAACCGTATGCAGATAACGTGCATTTCTATGTATACAATCAGTGTGCTTGGGAATGTGCATATCAGTGAGAGAGTGCCTGAGTATGTGTAACCGTATGCAGATAACGTGCATTTCTATGTATACAATCAGTGTGCTTGGGAATGTGCATATCAGTGAGAGAGTGCCTGGGTATGTGTAACCGTATGCAGATAGCGTGCATTTCTATGTATACAATCAGTGTGCTTGGGAATGTGCATATCAGTGAGAGAGTGCCTAGGGTATGTGTAACCGTATGCAGATAGCGTGCTTTTCTATGTATACAATCAGTGTGCTTGGGAATGTGCATATCAGTGAGAGAGTGCCTGGGGTATGTTTAACCGTATGCAGATAGCGTGCATTTCTATGTATACAATCAGTGTGCTTGGGAATGTGCATATCAGTGAGAGAGTGCCTGGGTATGTGTAACCGTATGCAGATAGCGTGCATTTCTATGTATACAATCAGTGTGCTTGGGAATGTGCATATCAGTGAGAGAATGCCTGGGTATGTGTAACCGTATGCAGATAACGTGCATTTCTATGTATACAATCAGTGTGCTTGGGAATGTGTATATCAGTGAGAGAGTGCCTGGGTATGTGAAACCGTATGCAGATAACGTGCATTTCTATGTATACAATCAGTGTGCTTGGGAATGTGCATATCAGTGAGAGAGTGCCTGGGTATGTGTAACTGTATGCAGATAGCGTGAATTTCTATGTATACAATCAGTGTGCTTGGGAATGTGCATATCAGTGAGAGAGAGCCTAGGGTATGTGTAACCGTATGCAGATAGCGTGCATTTCTATGTATACAATCAGTGTGCTTGGGAATGTGCATATCAGTGAGAGAGTGCCTAGGGTATGTGTAACCGTATGCAGATAGCGTGCATTTCTATGTATACAATCAGTTTGCTTGGGAATGTTCATATCAGTGAGAGAGTGCCTGGGGATGTGTAACCGTATGCAGATAGCGTGCATTTCTATGTATACAATCAGTGTGCTTGGGAATGTGCATATCAGTGAGAGAGTGCCTAGGGTATGTGTAACCGTATGCAGATAGCGTGCATTTCTATGTATACAATCAGTGTGCTTGGGAATGTGCATATCAGTGAGAGAGTGCCTAGGGTATGTGTAACCGTATGCAGATAGCGTGCTTTTCTATGTATACAATAAGTGTGCTTGGGAATGTGCATATCAGTGAGAGAGTGCCTGGGGTATGTGTAACCGTATGCCGATAGCGTGCATTTCTATGTATACAATCAGTGTGCTTGGGAATGTGAATATCAGTGAGAGAGTGCCTAGGGTATGTGTAACCGTATGCAGATAGCGTGCTTTTCTATGTATACAATCAGTGTGCTTGGGAATGTGCATATCAGTGAGAGAGTGCATGGGGTATGTTTAACCGTATGCAGATAGCGTGCATTTCTATGTATACAATCAGTGTGCTTGGGAATGTGCATATAAGTGAGAGAGTGCCTGGGTATGTGTAACCGTATGCAGATAGCGTGCATTTCTATGTATACAATCAGTGTGCTTGGGAATGTGCATATCAGTGAGAGAGTGCCTGGGGTATGTGTAACCGTATGCAGATAGCGTGCATTTCTATGTATACAATCAGTGTGCTTGGGAATGTGCATATCAGTGAGAGAGTGCCTGGGTATGTGTAACCGTATGCAGATAGCGTGCATTTCTATGTATACAATCAGTGTGCTTGGGAATGTGCATATCAGTGAGAGAGTGCCTATGGTATGTGTAACCGTATGCAGATAGCGTGCATTTCTATGTATACAATCAGTGTGCTTGGGAATGTGCATATCAGTGAGAGAGTGCCTAGGGTATGTGTAACCGTATGCAGATAGCGTGCATTTCTATGTATACAATCAGTGTGTTTGGGAATGTGCATATCAGTGAGAGAGTGCCTGGGGTATGTGTAACCGTATGCAGATAGCGTGCATTTCTATGTATACAATCAGTGTGCTTGGGAATGTGCATATCAGTGAGAGAGCGCCTGGGTATGTGTAACCGTATGCAGATAGCGTGCATTTCTATGTATACAATCAGTGTGCTTGGGAATGTGCATATCAGTGAGAGAGTGCCTGGGTATGTGTAACCGTATGCAGATAGCGTGCATTTCTATGTATACAATCAGTGTGCTTGGGAATGTGCATATCAGTGAGAGAGTGCCTGGGTATGTGTAACCGTATGCAGATAGCGTGCATTTCTATGTATACAATCAGTGTGCTTGGGAATGTGCATATCAGTGAGAGAGTGCCTAGGGTATGTGTAACCGTATGCAGATAACGTGCCTTTCTATGTATACAATCAGTGTGCTTGGGAATGTGCATATCAGTGAGAGAGTGCCTGGGTATGTTTAACCGTATGCAGATAGCGTGCATTTCTATGTATACAATCAGTGTGCTTGGGAATGTGCATATCAGTGAGAGAGTGCCTGGGTATGTGTAACCGTATGCAGATAGCGTGCATTTCTATGTATACAATCAGTGTGCTTGGGAATGTGCATATCAGTGAGAGAATGCCTGGGTATGTGTAACCGTATGCAGATAACGTGCATTTCTATGTATACAATCAGTGTGCTTGGGAATGTGTATATCAGTGAGAGAGTGCCTGGGTATGTGAAACCGTATGCAGATAACGTGCATTTCTATGTATACAATCAGTGTGCTTGGGAATGTGCATATCAGTGAGAGAGAGCCTAGGGTATGTGTAACCGTATGCAGATAGCGTGCATTTCTATGTATACAATCAGTGTGCTTGGGAATGTGCATATCAGTGAGAGAGTGCCTAGGGTATGTGTAACCGTATGCAGATAGCGTGCATTTCTATGTATACAATCAGTGTGCTTGGGAATGTTCATATCAGTGAGAGAGTGCCTGGGGATGTGTAACCGTATGCAGATAGCGTGCATTTCTATGTATACAATCAGTGTGCTTGGGAATGTGCATATCAGTGAGAGAGTGCCTAGGGTATGTGTAACCGTATGCAGATAGCGTGCATTTCTATGTATACAATCAGTGTGCTTGGGAATGTGCATATCAGTGAGAGAGTGCCTAGGGTATGTGTAACCGTATGCAGATAGCGTGCTTTTCTATGTATACAATAAGTGTGCTTGGGAATGTGCATATCAGTGAGAGAGTGCCTGGGGTATGTGTAACCGTATGCCTATAGCGTGCATTTCTATGTATACAATCAGTGTGCTTGGGAATGTGAATATCAGTGAGAGAGTGCCTAGGGTATGTGTAACCGTATGCAGATAGCGTGCTTTTCTATGTATACAATCAGTGTGCTTGGGAATGTGCATATCAGTGAGAGAGTGCATGGGGTATGTTTAACCGTATGCAGATAGCGTGCATTTCTATGTATACAATCAGTGTGCTTGGGAATGTGCATATAAGTGAGAGAGTGCCTGGGTATGTGTAACCGTATGCAGATAGCGTGCATTTCTATGTATACAATCAGTGTGCTTGGGAATGTGCATATCAGTGAGAGAGTGCCTAGGGGTATGTGTAACCGTATGCAGATAGCGTGCATTTCTATGTATACAATCAGTGTGCTTGGGAATGTGCATATCAGTGAGAGAGTGCCTAGAGTATGTGTAACCGTATGCAGATAGCGTGCTTTTCTATGTATACAATAAGTGTGCTTGGGAATGTGCATATCAGTGAGAGAGTGCCTGGGGTATGTGTAACCGTATGCCGATAGCGTGCATTTCTATGTATACAATCAGTGTGCTTGGGAATGTGAATATCAGTGAGAGAGTGCCTAGGGTATGTGTAACCGTATGCAGATAGCGTGCTTTTCTATGTATACAATCAGTGTGCTTGGGAATGTGCATATCAGTGAGAGAGTGCATGGGGTATGTTTAACCGTATGCAGATAGCGTGCATTTCTATGTATACAATCAGTGTGCTTGGGAATGTGCATATAAGTGAGAGAGTGCCTGGGTATGTGTAACCGTATGCAGATAGCGTGCATTTCTATGTATACAATCAGTGTGCTTGGGAATGTGCATATCAGTGAGAGAGTGCCTAGGGTATGTGTAACCGTATGCAGATAGCGTGCATTTCTATGTATACAATCAGTGTGCTTGGGAATGTGCATATCAGTGAGAGAGTGCCTGGGTATGTGTAACCGTATGCAGATAGCGTGCATTTCTATGTATACAATCAGTGTGCTTGGGAATGTGCATATCAGTGAGAGAGTGCCTAGGGTATGTGTAACCGTATGCAGATAGCGTGCTTTTCTATGTATACAATCAGTGTGCTTGGGAATGTGCATATCAGTGAGAGAGTGCCTGGGGTATGTTTAACCGTATGCAGATAGCGTGCATTTCTATGTATACAATCAGTGTGCTTGGGAATGTGCATATCAGTGAGAGAGTGCCTGGGTATGTGTAACCGTATGCAGATAGCGTACATTTCTATGTATACAATCAGTGTGCTTGGGAATGTGCATATCAGTGAGAGAATGCCTGGGTATGTGTAACCGTATGCAGATAACGTGCATTTCTATGTATACAATCAGTGTGCTTGGGAATGTGTATATCAGTGAGAGAGTGCCTAGGGTATGTGTAACCGTATGCAGATAGCGTGAATTTCTATGTATACAATCAGTGTGCTTGGGAATGTGCATATCAGTGAGAGAGAGCCTAGGGTATGTGTAACCGTATGCAGATAGCGTGCATTTCTATGTATACAATCAGTGTGCTTGGGAATGTGCATATCAGTGAGAGAGTGCCTAGGGTATGTGTAACCGTATGCAGATAGCGTGCATTTCTATGTATACAATCAGTGTGCTTGGGAATGTTCATATCAGTGAGAGAGTGCCTGGGGATATGTAACCGTATGCAGATAGCGTGCATTTCTATGTATACAATCAGTGTGCTTGGGAATGTGCATATCAGTGAGAGAGTGCCTAGGGTATGTGTAACCGTATGCAGATAGCGTACATTTCTATGTATACAATCAGTGTGCTTGGGAATGTGCATATCAGTGAGAGAATGCCTGGGTATGTGTAACCGTATGCAGATAACGTGCATTTCTATGTATACAATCAGTGTGCTTGGGAATGTGCATATCAGTGAGAGAGTGCCTGGGTATGTGTAACCGTATGCAGATAGCGTACATTTCTATGTATACAATCAGTGTGCTTGGGAATGTGCATATCAGTGAGAGAATGCCTGGGTATGTGTAACCGTATGCAGATAACGTGCATTTCTATGTATACAATCAGTGTGCTTGGGAATGTGCATATCAGTGAGAGAGTGCCTGGGTATGTGTAACCGTATGCAGATAGCGTACATTTCTATGTATACAATCAGTGTGCTTGGGAATGTGCATATCAGTGAGAGAATGCCTGGGTATGTGTAACCGTATGCAGATAACGTGCATTTCTATGTATACAATCAGTGTGCTTGGGAATGTGTATATCAGTGAGAGAGTGCCTGGGTATGTGAAACCGTATGCAGATAACGTGCATTTCTATGTATACAATCAGTGTGCTTGGGAATGTGCATATCAGTGAGAGAGTGCCTGGGTATGTGTAACTGTATGCAGATAGCGTGAATTTCTATGTATACAATCAGTGTGCTTGGGAATGTGCATATCAGTGAGAGAGAGCCTAGGGTATGTGTAACCGTATGCAGATAGCGTGCATTTCTATGTATACAATCAGTGTGCTTGGGAATGTGCATATCAGTGAGAGAGTGCCTAGGGTATGTGTAACCGTATGCAGATAGCGTGCATTTCTATGTATACAATCAGTGTGCTTGGGAATGTTCATATCAGTGAGAGAGTGCCTGGGGATATGTAACCGTATGCAGATAGCGTGCATTTCTATGTATACAATCAGTGTGCTTGGGAATGTGCATATCAGTGAGAGAGTGCCTAGGGTATGTGTAACCGTATGCAGATAGCGTGCATTTCTATGTATACAATCAGTGTGCTTGGGAATGTGCATATCAGTGAGAGAGTGCCTAGGGTATGTGTAACCGTATGCAGATAGCGTGCTTTTCTATGTATACAATAAGTGTGCTTGGGAATGTGCATATCAGTGAGAGAGTGCCTGGGGTATGTGTAACCGTATGCCGATAGCGTGCATTTCTATGTATACAATCAGTGTGCTTGGGAATGTGAATATCAGTGAGAGAGTGCCTAGGGTATGTGTAACCGTATGCAGATAGCGTGCTTTTCTATGTATACAATCAGTGTGCTTGGGAATGTGCATATCAGTGAGAGAGTGCATGGGGTATGTGTAACCGTATGCAGATAGCGTGCATTTCTATGTATACAATATGTGTGCTTGGGAATGTGCATATCAGTGAGAGAGTGCCTGGGTATGTGTAACCGTATACAGATAGCGTGCATTTCTATGTATACAATCAGTGTGCTTGGGAATGTGCATATCAGTGAGAGAGTGCCTGGGTATGTGTAACCGTATGCAGATAGCGTGCATTTCTATGTAAACAATCAGTGTGCTTGGGAATGTGCATATCAGTGAGAGAGTGCCTGGGTATGTGTAACCGTATGCAGATAGCGTGCATTTCTATGTATTCAATCAGTGTGCTTGGGAATGTGCATATCAGTGAGAGAGTGCCTGGGTATGTGTAACCGTATGCAGATAGCGTGCATTTCTATGTATACAATCAGTGTGCTTGGGAATGTGCATATCAGTGAGAGAGTGCCTGGGGTATGTGTAACCGTATGCAGATAGCGTGCTTTTCTATGTATACAATCAGTGTGCTTGGGAATGTGCATATCAGTGAGAGAGTGCCTGGGTATGTGTAACCGTATGCAGATAGCGTGCATTTCTATGTATACATTCAGTGTGCTTGGGAATGTGCATATCAGTGAGAGAGTGCCTGGGTATGTGTAACCGTATGCAGATAGCGTGCATTTCTATGTATACAATCAGTGTGCTTGGGAATGTGCATATCAGTGAGAGAATGCCTAGGGTACGTGTAACCGTATGCAGATAGCGTGCATTTCTATGTATACAATCAGTGTGCTTGGGAATGTGCATATCAGTGAGAGAGTGCCTAGGGTACGTGTAACCGTATGCAGATAGCGTGCATTTCTATGTATACAATCAGTGTGCTTGGGAATGTGCATATCAGTGAGAGAGTGCCTGGGTATGTGTAACCGTATGCAGATAACGTGCATTTCTATGTATACAATCAGTGTGCTTGGGAATGTGCATATCAGTGAGAGAGTGCCTGGGTATGTGTAACCGTATGCAGATAGCGTGCATTTCTATGTATACAATCAGTGTGCTTGGGAATGTGCATATCAGTGAGAGAGTGCCTAGGGTATGTGTAACCGTATGCAGATAGCGTGCATTTCTATGTATACAATCGGTGTGCTTGGGAATGTGCATATCAGTGAGAGAGTGCCTAGGGTATGTGTAATCGTATATGCAGATAGCGTGCATTTCTATGTATACAATCAGTGTTCTTGGGAATGTCCATATCAGTGAGAGAGTGCCTGGGTATGTGTAACCGTATGCAGATAGCGTGCATTTCTATGTATACAATCAGTGTGCTTGGGAATGTGCATATCAGTGAGAGAGTGCCTGGGTATGTGTAACCGTATGCAGATAGCGTGCATTTCTATGTATACAATCAGTGTGCTTGGGAATGTGCATATCAGTGAGAGAGTGCCTCAAATGAGTGTAAGGGTAGCAGAGCACCTAGAGGGCAGGAGAGAATATATAACAAAAAGCATTTCTGTATACTCTTCTCTACATCTAGCTTGTAGTGGTATCCTACAACTATCTTCTACAGAATTGTAGTTCTGGCATTATTAATTGATTCTGATGCCTCTCTGTTTCCCTTAAACTCCCATGGAGCCTTACAGCAATAATACAGAAACACTGTCCTACTGAACTGAACATGGTAATCCTCTGTGTTTAATGAAAAAAAAAATTAAGAAAAACAGTGAGCACTTTTTGGTTTGTTTAGAGACACTGAAATTTACTTTTTAAAAATCAATAGCTTATAGTTATACAATCATATAAAAAAAAAAAAAAAATAATTACATAAAACTATAAATTCAGTTAATTGAAAAAAAAAAACAAAAAAAAACATTTTATGAATTAATCGTTTGATACCGTTAGGACGGCATGGAATATTCTACCTTTTTTGGTGTCCTTCACCCTCCTCCTTTAATTTAATGGGAACTTAGACTTGGGGGCATTCCTAGCATTGTAGGCAGTCCCCCATGATGCGATCCAGGCCTTGAAATCATGTGATCGCATTGATGATCACGTGATTTGGGTTTTAAAGCAAGTGTTTATTTCAGAACGTCATTCCGATGTTAAACAATTGTGCCCAGCATGAAGCGGTTAAAAAGACAGCTTATGAATAGTTAAGAAATGTTATAATTAAATATTAAACCATAAAACAACATTCAAATGCAAAGTTAAAAATAAGGAAGGGTTGTGGTTCTGAAATGCATTGTGGTTACTGTTTGGATAGACAGAGTGACTCTGAAGAAGAGGATACAGTGAAAGGAAGCATGAGACCATGTGAAATGTAAGCCAAATGTCTGCAATGGAGAGGAATAAAGTTTTGTAAAAGTAGCATAAGACTTTGGTGTGTGCAAATGGAAGGGAAGAGCACCTGTGTGAGTGGGTGGACGAGTAACTATTGGACGTTAGACTTTGAGAGTTCTTGTATGTATGTGTAAGTGAGGAAGAGTGCCTAGATAGACTTTGAGAGTGCCTGCATGTGTGTGAAAGCAAGTAAGAGGGCCTGTTGGACTTTGAGAGTTCCTGCATTAGTGTGAGTGGGTGGAAGAGTGACTAGTGGACATTAGACATTGTGAGTGCCTGCATGTGGGTGTGTGGGTGGAAGAGTGACTGGTGGACATTAGCCTTTGAGAGTTCCTGCATGTGTGTAAGTGAGGAAAAGTGCCTGGTGGAAGTTAGATTTTGAGAGTTGTTTCATGTGTATGAGTGTCTGGAAGAGTGCCTGGTGGACCTTACACTTTGATTGTTCCTGCATTTGTGTTTAAGTGAAGAAGAGTGCCTAGTGGACGTTAGACTTTAAGAGTTCCTGCATGTGTGTGTGTGTCAGTAAGCAAGGGTGACTGGTGGACATTAGACTTTGTAAGTGCCTGCATGTGGGTGAGTGGATGGAAGAGCGCCTGGTGGACATTATCACTTGAGAGTTCCTGCATGTGTGTAAGTGAGGAAGAGCCTGGTGGAAGTTAGATTTTGAAAGTTCCTTCATGTGTGTGAGTGTCTGGAAGAGTGCCTGGTGGACCTTACACTTTGATTGTTCCTGCGTGTGTGTGTGATGCCTGGTGTACATTAGACATTTAGAGTTCCTGCATATGTGTGTAAGCAAGGAAACGTGATTGGTGTACATTAGACTTTGTGAGTGCCTGCATGTGTGTGAGTGGGTGGAAGAGTGCCTTGTGGACATTATCAGTTAAGAGTTCCTGCATGTGTGTAAGTGAGGAAGAGTGCCTGGTGGAAGTTAGATTTTGAGAGTTTCTTCATGTGTGTAAGTGTCTGGAAGAGTGCCTGGTGGACTTTACACCTTGAATGTTCCTGCATGTGTGTGTAAGCAAGGAAGAGTGCCTGGTTGATGTTAGAATTTGAGAGTTCCTGCATGTGTGTGAGTGGGTGGAAGGGTGTCTGGTGTACATTAGACTTTAAGACTTATTGCATGTGTGTGTAAGCAAGGAAGAGTGACTGGTGGACTCTAGACTTTGAGAGTTCCTGCAGGTGTGTGAGTGGGTGGAAGGGTGCCTGGTGGACATTAGACTTTAAGAGTTCCTGCATGTGTGTGTGTGTAAGCAAGGAAGGGTGACTTGTGGACATTAGACTTTGTAAGTGCCTGCATGTGGGTGAGTGGGTGGAAGAGTGCCTGGTGGACATTATCAGTTGAGAGTTTCTGCATGTGTGTAAGTGAGGAAGAGTGCCTGGTGGAAGTTAGATTTTGAGAGTTCCTTCATGTGTGTGAGTGTCTGGAAGAGTTTCTGGTGGACTTTACACTTTGATTGTTCCTGCATGTGTGTGTAAGCAAGGAAGAGTGCCTCATTGATGTTAGAATTTGAAATTTCCTGCATGTGTGTGAGTGGGTGGAAGTGTGCCTGGTGTACATTAGAGTTCCTGCATGTGTGTGTAAGCAAGGAAGAGTGACTGGTGGACGCTATACTTTGAGAGTTCCTGCATGTGTGTGAGTGGGTGGAAGGGTGCCTGGTGGACATTAGACTTTGAGACTTCCTGCATGTGTGTGTAAGTGAGGAAGGGTGACTGGTGGACTTTAGACTTTGAGAGTTCCTGCATGTGTGTGTAAGCAAGGAAGAGTAACTGCTGTACTATAGACTTTGAGAAATCCTCCATGTTTGAGTAGGTGGACAAGTGACTGATGAACGTTATACTTTTAGAGTTTCTACATGTGTGTGTAAACGAGGAAGAGTGCCTGGTGGACGTTACACTTTGATTGTTCCTGCATGTGTGTGTAAGCAAGGAAGAGTGCCTGGTGGACGTTAGAATTTGAGAGTTCCTGCATGTGTGTGAGTGGGTGAAAGGGTGCCTGGTAGACTTAGAGACTTCCTGCATGTGTGTGTAAGTGAGGAAGAGTGCCTGGTGGACGTTAGACTTTAAGAGTTCCTGCATGTGTGTGAGTGGGTGGAAGGGTGCCTGGTATACATTAGACTTTAAGAGTTCCTGCATGTGTGTGTAAGCAACGAAGGGTGACTGGTGGACATTAGACTTTGTAAGTGCCTGCATGTGGGTGAGTGGGTGGAAGAGCGCATGATGGACATTATCAGTTGAGAGTTTCTGCATGTGTGTAAGTGAGGAAGAGTGCCTGGTGGAAGTTAGATTTTGAGAGTTTCTTCATGTGTGTGAGTGTCTGGAAGAGTGCCTGGTGGACTTTACACTTTGATTGTTCCTGCATGTGTGTGTAAGAAAGGAAGAGTGCCTGGTTGATGTTAGAATTTGAGAGTTCCTGCAAGTGTGTGAGTGGGTGGAAGGGTGACTGGTGGACTTTAGACTTTGAGAGTTCCTGCATGTGTGTGTAAGCAACGCGAACGTCCGCAAATGTTCGCGAACAGGCGAACTGGGTGAACCGCCATTGACTTCAATAGGCAGGCGAAATTTAAAACCCACAGGGACTCTTTCTGGCCACAATAGTGATGGAAAAGTTGTTTCAAGGGTACTAACACCTGGACTGTGGCATGCCAGAGGGGGATCCATGGCAAAACTCCCACGTAAAATTACAT
The DNA here is from genome assembly GCF_027579735.1 of Bombina bombina. Taxonomy (NCBI): domain Eukaryota; kingdom Metazoa; phylum Chordata; class Amphibia; order Anura; family Bombinatoridae; genus Bombina; species Bombina bombina. Next base: position 1,121,960,316 of record NC_069503.1, read on the forward strand.
AGTTGATGCAGATTCTGGTTTTAATCCATAAAGGGCATAAATCACCTAACATTCCAAAATTGTTTGGAATAACGTGCTTTAAAACATCAGGTATGATTTTGTATCGATCAGGTAGTGTAAGGGTTACACCCGCTTCACAGTGACAGACCAAATTCCCCGTTTAACGCACCGCAAACAACTGCAAACAGTCCATTTGCACAACTGCAAACTCCCCATTTGCACAAGGTTGGATACCAAGCTAGCCATATCCCATTCCTTGTCCTCACTGATGTCATTGAAGGTCTCTTCCTCCACCCAGCCACGTACAACACCAAGGGTCCCCGAAAGGTGACAACAAGCCCCCTGGGACACCTGCTGTGTTTGGTCTTCCTATCAGTTTAATCCCTGTTCCATCCCCTATCAGGGGACGTGTATATGGCATGGATTTTAGGAACCGGGAGATAGAAAAAGATGCTTGGTCGGTCCTCCTACTTAAAATTTGGGGCACTGCGCATGCAATCGTGGCCGGACTTTTAGCCGATGGACATTTGGCCGAAACACAAGTGGATGTCAGATAACAGTCCGACCATGAGATAGATAGATTTGATAGATAGATAGATAGATAGATAGATACATAGATTAGATAGATAGATCAATAGATGCAATAAATACATTTGATAGATACGATAGATAGATAGATAGATAGATTTGATAGATAAATAGATAGATTTAATAGATAGATAGATAATTTCCCAGACACAGAATTACAAGACGTGCGTCTGGGACCCATGGTAAGGTTCAAAGAGGCAGTTGCAGCGCCAGGAGACGTGTATATGGCATGGATTTTAGGAACCGGGAGATGGAAAAAGATGCTTGGTCAGTCCTCCTACTTCAAATTTGGGGCACTGCGCTAAGCAATCTACTGTGCCACCAGATAGGAGTGGTGTGTTAAGTAGTACTATTCTAATCAGTTTAATCCCTGTTACATCCCCTATCAGGGGACGTGTATATGGCATGGATTTTAGGAACCGGGAGATGGAGAAAAATGCTCGGTCGGTCCTCCTACTTCAAATTTGGGGCACTGCGCGTGCAATCTAATGTGCCACCAGATAGGAGTGGTGTGTTAAGTAGTACTATTCCTATCAGTTTAATCCCTGTTATGTGCCTTTTTTATTGGTTTGGTTTTTGAAGCCACAGTGCTGCACCAGAGGCCAGAAAAATTAGGCATGTACACATGCCTGAAAAATTAGTTATTGTTGCAGCAAAAATGCACATGCCAGAAAAATTGATGTTTGTTTCCCAGGTAGAAAGTGCCCTAAAACTTTGCGGATTGAACCCTAGTTGGTGGCGGATAAATCACACAAGTCATCCGGCATTCGAAGATAAAATACAGCACCGTGTGGACCATTTTTAGCCCAAGGCAGCTCACCTAATAAGGCCTTTTTTACTCGAATGTATCGCCCAATGTCAGTCCCTTCGGGATTTATCCCTCATTCATCTTAATAAAGGTGAGGTAATCTAGACTTTTTTGACCTAGGCAACTTCTCTTCTCAGTGACAATACCTCCTGCTGCACTGAAGGTCCTCTCTGACAGGACACTTGAAGCGGGGCAGGCCAGAAGCTCTATCGCAAATTGGGATAGCTCAGGCCACAGGTCAAGCCTGCACACCCAGTAGTCAAGGGGTTCATCGCTCCTCAGAGTGTCGAGATCTGCAGTTAAGGCGAGGTAGTCTGCTACCTGTCGTTCGAGTCATTCTCTGAGGGTGGACCCCGAAGGGCTGTGGCGATGCATAGGAGTTAAAAAGCTCTGCATGTCCTCCATCAACAACACGTCTGTAAAGCGTCCTGTCCTTGCCGGCGTGGTTGTGGGAGTCAGAGGATTACTTTCAGCTCTTCCCCTGTTAGATTCCCGTTGTGCTGTGACATCACCCTTATACGCTGTGTAAAGCATACTTTTTAATTTATTTTGGAACTGCTGAATCCTTTCCGACTTGCGGTAATTCGGTAACATTTCAGGTACTTTATGCTTATACCGGGGATCTAGTAGCCTGGACAACCAGTACAAGTCGTTCTCCTTCAGCTTTTTTATACGAGGGTCACTCAACCGGCACGACAGCATGAAAGACCCCATTTGCACAAGGTTGGATGCAGAGCTACTCATGTTCCGTTCCTCATCCTCAGTGATCTCACTGAAGGTATCTTCATCCCCCCAGCCATGAACAACACCACGGGTACCAGATATGTGACAACGAGCACCCTGGGATGCCTGTTGTGGTTGGTCTTCCTCCTCCTCCTCAAAGCCACATTCCTCCTCTGACTCCTCTTCCTCAGCGTTGCCACTGGTCCAGCAAGCGATGCTGATAAGGCTGTTTCTGGTGGTGATGGTGACCACAACTCTTCCTCTTCCTCTTCACGCTCATCTACGGCCTGATCCAGCACTCTTCGCAGGGCACGCTCCAGGAAGAAAACAAATGGTATGATGTCGCTGATGGTGCCTTCGGTGTGACTGACTAGGTTTGTCACCTCCTCAAAAGGACGCATGAGCCTACAGGCATTGCACATGAGCGTCCAGTAATGTGGCAAAAAAAATCCCAGCTCCGCAGAGGCTGTCCTAGCACCCTGGTCATACAAATACTCGTTAATGGCTTTTTCTTGTTGGAGCAGGCGGTCGAACATTAGGAGTATTGAATTCCAACGTGTCAGGCTGTCGCAAATCAAGCGCCTCACTGGCATGTTGTTTCACCGCTGGATATTGGAAAAGTGCGCCATGGCCGTGTAGGAATGCCTCAAATGGCCACTCACCTTCCTGGCCTGCTTCAGGACGTCCTGTAAGCCTGGGTACTTATGCACAAAGCGTTGTGCGATCAGATTACACACATGTGCCATGCACAGCACATGTGTCAACTTGCCCAAGTTCAATGCCGCCACCAAATTACTTCCGTTGTCAGAAACCACTTTGCCGATCTCCAGTTGGTGCGGAGTCAGCCACTGATCCACCTGTGTGTTCAGAGTGGACAGGAGTGCTTGTCCAGTGTGACTCTCTGCTTTCAGGCAAGTCAACCCCAAGACGGCGTGACACTGCCGTATCCGGGATGTGGAATAGTACCTGGGGAGCTGGGGGGGTGCTGTTGATGTGGAGCAAGATGCAGAAGCAGAAGAGGACTCAGCCAAGGAGGTTATGGAAGAGGATGGAGTAGGAGGAGTAGAGGAGGTGGCAGCAGGCCTGCCTGCAAGTCGTGGCGGTGTCACCAACTCATCCTCTACAGAGCCACGCATTCCATGCTTGGCAGCCGTCAGCAGGTTTACCCAATGCACAGTGTAGGTGTTATACCTTCCCTGACCATGCTTTGCAGACCAGCTATCAGTGGTCATATGGACCCTTGCCCCAACACTGTGTGCCAGACATGCCATTACTTCCTTTCGCACAATCGAGTACAGGTTGGGGATTTTGTGCAAAGAAATTTCGTCTGGGTACCTTCCACTGCGGTGTCCCAATAGCTACAGTGGTGGATGGTTGAGAGGGGGCAAGGAGGACAGCAGTGGTTGACGTGGCTGAAGATGCTGGATCAGGAGGAGGATGGCAGCTTTGAGTTTGTATGCTGCTTCTACTCATGTGTTGATCCCATAGGCATTTGTGATGTGCGATCATGAGCCTTCGCAAAGCAGTAGTACCTAGGTGGGTGTTGGACTTCCCATGACTCAGATTCTTTTGGCACAGGTTGCAAATGGCATCGCTGTTGTCAGAGGCAGACACACAAAAAAAATTCCATACTACTGAGCTCTGCGATGACGGCATTCTGGTGGTGGCAACAGCAAGCATTGATTGGCGTGCTGTCTGGCTGACCCAGGGTGCCGATGCATGCTGTCTGACTGTGCCACTAGCTCCTTGCGACGACCTCCCCCTGCTTCCAACTCGTCTCCTCCTCCTCCTCTCTGTCTCCCCATCTGAACTTTCCCCTGTATCTGACAAATCAACAAAGGAAGCAGCAGCGGGTACAACATCATCATCATCACACCATACGTCCATGTCTGTAATGCTGCCTGACTGAGACATATCACTGTTATCTACATCCTCTGTCAATGATGGTTGCGCATCACTCATTTCTTCCAAATGATGTGTAAAAAACTCCTATGACAGATCAAGTGAAGCGGCTGTGGTGCTAGTGTTGGTGGTGGTGGCAGGAGGGCGAGTGGTAACTTGAGAGGTGCCCGAAGATAAGATGGAGGAGGATGATGCGTCAAGGTTCGGAGCGGAAGCTATAGAAGATTGGGTGTCCTGTGCTAATTAGTCAACTATTTCCTCAGAACTTTTCGAGTTCATGGGACGTGGCCTCTGAACACTGGGCATTATTCTAGGGCCAAAGGGAGGCCTGCCTCTGCCTGTCATTTGTTTTTAAATGTACACTTACACTACTATTAAACAAGATATGAGTGGTGGCACTGGGCAAGTGGGCACAGTATAAGCTGTGAGCCTGAAACAAAAAAGCAGACTGATGTTTCACAGTCCAAAAAGTTTTTATTTTTTTAAATGTACACTTACACTACTAATAAACAAGATATGAGTGGTGGCACTGGGCAAGTGGGCACAGTATACGCTGTGAGCCTGACACAAAAAAGCAAACTGATGTTTCACAGTCCAAAAGGTTTTTTTTGTTTTTAAATGTTCACTTACACTACTATTAAACAAGATATGAGTGGTGGCACTGGGCAAGTGGGCACAGTATACGCTGTGAGCCTGGCACAGACGCTGGCAACTGAAATTAGATTACACTAGCAGACTGATGTTTCACAGTCGAAAATTATTTTTTTTTAATTTTATACTACTGTTACAGCAGATATGAGTGGTGGCACTGGGCAAGTGGGCCTGGCACACACACTGGCAGGCAGGCAGGCAACTGCAATTAGATTACACAAGCAGACTGATGTTTCACAGTCAAAAAAGTTTTTTTCTTTTTTAAATTTACACTACTGTTACACCAGATATGAGTGGTGGCACTGGGCAAGTGGGCCTGGCACACATGCTGGCAGGCAGGCAACTGCAATTAGATTACACTAGCAGACTGATGTTTCACAGTCAAAAAAGTTTTTTTTTTTTTTAAATTTACACTACTGTTACACCAGATATAAGTGGTGGCACTGGGCAAGTGGGCCTGGCACACACACTGACAGGCAGGCAACTGCAATTAGATTATCCTAGCAGACTGATGTTTCACAGTCAAAAATTTTTTTAAAAAACTTTACACTACTGTTACACCAAATATGAGTGGTGGCACTGGGCAAGTGGGCCTGGCACACACACTGGCAGGCAGGCAACTGCAATTAGATTACACAAGCAGACTGATGTTTCACAGTCAAATTTTTTATTTTTTTTAAATTTACACTACTGTTACAACAGATATGAGTGGTGGCACTGAGCAAGTGGGCCTGGCACACACGCTGGCAGGCAGGCAACTGCAATTAGATTACACTAGCAGACTGATATTTCACAGTCAAAAAAAGTTTTTTTTTTTTTAATTTACACTACTGTTTCACCAGATATGAGTGGTGGCATTGGGCAAGTGGGCCTGGCACACACGCTGGCAGGCAGGCAACTGCAATTAGATTACACTAGCAGACTGATGTTTCACAGTCAAAAAAGTTTCTTTTTTTTAAATTTACACTACTGTTACACCAGATATAAGTGGTGGCACTGGGCAAGTGCGCCTGGCACACACACTGACAGGCAGGCAACTTCAATTAGATTACACTAGCAGACTGATGTTTCACAGTCAAAAAAGTTTTTTTTTTTAAATTTACACTAATGTTACACCAGATATAAGTGGTGGCACTGGGCAAGTGGGCCTTGCACACACACTGGCAGGCAGGCAACTGCAATTAGATTACACAAGCAGACTGATGTTTCACAGTCAAAAAAGTTTTTTTTTTTTAATTTACACTACTGTTACAACAGATATGAGTGGTGGCACTGGGCAAGTGGGCCTGGCACACACGCTGGCAGGCAGGCAACTGCAATTAGATTACACTAGCAGACTGACGTTTCACAGTCAAAAAAGTTTTGTTTTTTTTAAATTTACACTACTGTTACACCAGATATCAGTGGTGGCACTGGGCAAGTGGCTTGTCAGGCAGGCAACTGCAATTAGATTACACAGGGAAAAAAAATGATGTTCTAGCCCTAAAAAGGGCTTTTTGGGGTGCTGTCCTTACAGCAGAGATCAGATGAGTCCTTCAGGACTGTAGTGGACACTGAATACACTAGCCTAGCTATCAATTTCCCTATTAAATCACCAGCAGCTACACTGTCCCTCCTCTCACTAACAATGCAGCTTCCGAATGAATCTAAAATTGCTGCTGGCCAGGAGCTGGGAGGGTTTGGGAGGGAGGGTTTGCTGCTGATTGGCTGGAATGTGTCTGCCGACTGTGAGATACAGGGTCAAAGTTTACTCAATGATGACGAATAGGGGGCGGATTGAACATCGCATTTGTTCGACCGCCGCAGCGAATGCAAACATGCTATGTTCACCGGGAACTATTCGCCGGCGAACTATTCGCGACATCACTAGTGACTGGTTGACTTTAGACTTAGAGAGTTGCTGCATGTGTGTGTAAGCAAGGAAGAGTCACTGATGTACTCTAGACTTTGAGAGTTCCTGCATGTGTGTGAGTGGGTGGAAGGGTGCCTGGTGGACATTAGACTTTGAAACTTCCTGCATGTGTGTGTAAGTGAGGAAGAATGACCGGTGGACTTTAGACTTTGAGAAATCCTCCATGTGTGTGAGTGGGTGGATGAGTGACTGGTGAATGTTATACTTTTAGAGTTTCTGCATGTGTGTGTAAGCGAGGAAGAGTGCCTGGTGGACGTTACACTTTGATTGTTCCTGCATGTGTGTGTGTAAGCGAGGAAGAGTGGCTGGTAGATGTTAGAATTTGAGAGTTCCTGCATGTGTGTGAGTGGGTGAAAGGGTGCCTGGTAGACTTAGAGACTTCCTGCATTTGTGTGTAAGTGAGGAAGAGTGACTGGTGGACTTTGGACTTTGAGAGTTCCTGCATGTGTGTGTAAGTGAGGAAGAGCGCCTGGTGGACTTTAGACTTTGAGAGTTCCTGCATGTTTGTGTGTAATAAAATTGAAGTCTCTTAAAATCCCATGTGTTATCTGCATGTCTCATTTTGAATTTCCATACTCTTTGATCCCTGAAGTAAAATTATGAGATAAAAACTAAAAAAACTAAACTGAAGCCACAAAGCCAGCATTTTTAGGTTTAAATGCTATTTCATTTGGCAACTTGCTGATTTTTTGGGTTGATTATTCCAAAATTTTATAAAATAGAATGTCCTTCTGTACATTTGCATATACAATAGCTAGAAGAGTAAATGGTTTAATTAGGCAATTAAAATAAAAATAGCCTCAAACAAGCATCTTTACTCAGTATTATGTTCCAAGAATTACAGATCACATGTACTTTAACTACCACTGCCATAAATGGTTATATACTAGTTTCTGTGATAGTGATTGTATGAAATTAATATCTAGAGCCCTGTGTTTTAAAATTAATGGCAGGAGATAGAAGTTGTTGATTTTATTGGCAATGCACAGTTTGCAACTACGCCAAGACTAGATTGTTTATTCAACAGTCGTGAGGCTCAGAGAATGTTCTTCTGTTATTTTTACATCTTGTGCAACCTCTAATTGGGAGGGAAAAAAATGATATGGTGTTTATTCAGATAATCATATTTGGAAGGTGTTTGCTTTAGTCTTAAATGACCTTAAAATAAAATTTACTGTACATGAAGCAGCGTCTAATTATTATTTCCCTCAGAATATTTAATGTGACACTCAGATTGCAAACTGTGGTATCAATTATATTTAGAGATAAATCTCATTGTTCTATACAAAATGTTTTATTATTATTATTATTTTTATTATTATTATTATTATTATTATTATTACTTTTATTATTATTATAATTATTTGTATTATTTTATTATTATTATTAGTAGTAGTAGTAGTAGTAGTGACATTATTATTATTATTATTATTACTATTTTTTATTATTATTATAATTATTTGTAGTATTATTATTATTATAAGTTGTAATAGTAACATTATTATTATTATTATTATTATTATTATTATTATTTGTATAATTATTATTATTATTAGTTTGCAAAGCTATTATTATTATTATTATTATTATTACTATTTATATTATTTATATTATTTATATTATTAATATTATTATTATTATTATTATTAGTAGTAGTAGTAGTAGTAGTAACATTATTATTATTGTTATCATTATTATTATTAGTAATAGTAGTAATATTATTATTAGTAGTAGAAATAGTAGCAGTAACATTATTATTATTAATAATATTATATTTATTATTATTATTATTATTATTAGTAGTAGTAGTAGTAGTAGTAACATTATTATTATTATTATTATTATTATTATTATTAGTAGTAGTAGTAGTAGTAGTAGTAGCAGCAGTAGTAGTAGTAGTAGTAGTAACATTATTATTATTATTATTATTATTATTATTATTATTATTATTATTATTATTAGTAGTAGTAGTAGTAGTAGTAGTAGTAGTAGTAGTAGTAGTAGTAGTAGTTGTTGTTGTAGCAGAAGCATTATTATTATTATTGCTATTGTTATTAGTATTAGTATTATTATTAAGATTATTAGTATTATTAGTAGTAGCAGTAGTAATAGTAACATTATTATTACTATTATTAGTATTACTATTCTTAGAAGTAGTAGTAATAGTAGTAGTATTATTATTAGTTTTATTATTATTACTATTCATAGTAGTATTAGCATTATTAATAATAATAATAATAATAATTGATGGTTATTATTAATAATTAATAATAATAATAATAATAATAACCATTAACACTATATATAAACATGGATGATGCATACCTTCCAGCCGTCAAGGATGTGAAATTGCTACAGGTTTAGAGGTCTGCCCCTTGCAGCTTCCATATTAGGGCAATTGTCTTAGTTTCAAGAGACTTCCTGACTCCACCCACAACATGCCCCCCAAGGTTCAGCCGCAGACAGTGCCAAGTTATGACTTTAATTTTCTCTAGGCATTTTTGCCGTTGTGGTTCCCTCTCTCTATAAAGAAAATGTAGGTTAAAATTAATTTTTAAACAACATTGGTAGGCTGGAGTATATATTATACATCTTTAAAAGCATCACAGTAGATTTTTGTATTTCTCTCACTGCGAGAAGTAGGCCTCCTATCCACCATCAATGTTGGCACATATGGGTGAGCATTGGCATCCCTTAAGGGGGACCTCAGGGGCAGTGGACCCACTGGCAAAATATCCTAAGTTCCTAATATCCCCCTAAATCCTGAACCTCACTCCATGTTGTGAGTCTGTAGTAGGGGCATTCTGACTGGCGGTGTCAGTGATAAATACATGAAGGGAGAGATGCTGATACAGACTGCGAGAGAACAGGCCCCCACCCCAAGCTTCAGGAGGTATTATAAGTCATTTCATCTGTAAGTTATTATCTTTGTAGATTAGGGATTTAAAAATTTATTTTTCCTTCATCTGTTATATAAAGAAATATAAATAATTTGTATATTTCTAAAAGCATTGTGGGCTCCAGGTACTATAACAACTGTGTCTAATAGACACATTAACTAATAGATAGGTTAGTCTTGTCCCTCCTTTCATGGCTCTGCCCAAAAAACAAAAGTGGACCACTTCCCACAAGTGCCAGTCATCTCCCTGTCCTCTGTAAATGTTGGGAGGTATCTGGATAAATAAGGGCAAGCTATGTTAACTAAGAGGAATACCCAAGAGGAATGAACTGAAGACAATATGCCAAAAAGAAAAAAAAGAGGGTATTGTCAGTATATGGCCGGGTTATAATTAATAATTATTCTTTAAAATAAACCCCCCAATAAAAATGCATATACCAAACAATAAAATGAATGTAAATTCCTAAATTCTTTATATTAGTTAAAATTTATAGACTCATTGAATTATATTTATAGGAAACCAGATATGAATCAAAACTATACAAGTTTAAACTATTATAATATGCTATGCGAAGATCATAAAAATTACCTTATTCACAATAATCTCTCAAACCAGAGTTGAATTTTAAATATCACAATGAGATGCCAAGATAGGATTCATTAACTTTAACAGTGCTTAGTTAAACAATAGAATAATATAATTTAGCAGTTAATTTCTATGCCAAGTTATCTGAGATGAAATAAACTCTTATTAGCTACAATTAAGGCAAGTTCTAAAATACATATACATGTTTGCAAAGATAAATTACACACCAGAGAGATTTACTGGTATATATATATATAAAAATGCGTTTAAAATCATATTTTCTATGAAACGATTTAAAAGGATTATAATATCTTCATCTTGAATTCACTTACTCTCTCAGCCATCACCTTAATATCTTATAAATACCTTGAGGTCAGCAGACCTCTGTCATTTTCGTATAATTATATCTACATTGGATTACTATCCAATACAGATTAATATTTAATCTCTGTATATTTCTTTTTGAGGATATAAAACATAGGATATTGTTTAAAATACCAATTATATATGTACTTATTAGATGCCTGAAATGAAAGAAATAATGTTGTTAAAATGTTCATTTTAAATCCTTAAAACATTCTATGCTTCCAAAAATACATAGGTTAAGACATGCTGGAATTTTAACTTTCAGGTTTTCAACTTTCTAGGCCTAGATAATCTCCCAGATTTTTATATTCATATTTAATATGTTGTCTGAATATATATATAGTACATATATTCATTTGAGTATCTTTACTACATGAATATTATATATATAATTTCTTTATCTGAGATTTAGTTTTCTCATGTCTGTAGGTAATTTGAATTCAGATGTCCTATGTGTATTTAGTTGGTTCAGTACATGTTTATCTGACACAGCAGGCACCAATTTGCATCGAAGAGTGAATGGTCACTATCCCACAAAACTTGTCACTTGTGTCAGACTTTTAGACTCTCTTGTAAGAAGTAGGAAATCTTATGACACATTTCCAGGTAGTGACCATAAGGTCTTTTGAAGTGATCTTTCTAAGATAACTTGAAAACCATTCCTTTGATGAATGGGAGAGGGGGTTGATCTGTTACAGTGACATCTGGAGTTTTGCAAATAAAATAAAATTATTTGGTGTACACAACCATATATATATATTAAATTATATATATATATATATATATATATATATATATATATATATATATATACACAGATCTTCTGACAGTATGAGAAAAAGTCATATTTTTATAAAACAAAAGTATAATTCCAGAGAAGCTAGAGCTTGGGAAGTAAGAGTGTGAAATGCTAATTATCCTCTCCACTCCATTCAAGAAACCCAGGGAACCTGTGATAATCTTATGCATAGTGCTATATGGTCTAATAACAGTTACATTAAAAAACAAACCTAGGGCTAGTTTCTATTTAGTCGGTAAAAATGGAGCCTTCAGCTACAGAAGTGACCGGCACATAAAAGTAGTTTACGGCTCCATTTTAGTACCAGGTTTCCATTTACATTTTTGAGCATTGCGTGCAGTTGCTCTTTTTGTGTAGGTGTAAGCTAACAAATAGATTTGTTATGGCTCGATAATCGAGCCATAACAAATCTATTGCTATGGTAACCTGTCCTTAACGTTTAAAATATGCTTATCTGTAATCACCTCTATAGAGATACGTAAAGATACATGAAATTCATTACAAAATTAAATGAAAAAATGTATGTAATGAAAAAACGTCTTTTTTTTGTTTATATGTGATATTTTTTTCTGCCCTAGGCATAGGCCTAGTTGGAATTATGGAGATATGTGTTTGAGTACAATTTTTTATGTAAATACATATTGTTATTTATATAGGAACATAATTCAAGTACTATGTTACTATGAAAACCCAACTGCGGCTCAAAAAATGGTTACCAAAAACATCAACAATATTTAGAAATGGTTTACCCTATAAATTATTATTATTATTATTATTATTATTATCAGGTATTTGTAGAGCGCCAACAGATTCCGCAGCGCTGGATTAGAAGTAATATACTTGGCAAGGGGATAGACCCTAGTGAGTTTAGAAGTACAAATACAATTTTGACTGTATATAAATAAAACTGATTATTTCTAAAATTATTTCTGAAATGAGTATAAACAATAAGATTATTAACCACTGGGAGATTATTATTCCAAAATATTTTTTTTAGCAGTTGTACCCAATACCAAAAAAAATTAAAAATAAATGTATACAATATACAAGTACTGTGCCACTTCCATATTTTGTTATATTTTGTGATACAATCTTAATGGGATATATGTTGTTATTGCATTGAGGGACCTACAGTGATATGTGTGTTAGGTGGCAGTTATATAAGGCTTGTTCACAAATACATGCACATACTCCATCTTTATGATTAATATTTCACGGATTTAAGATTTAACCCCAATTAAATGCTGGCATTATGTGTAAGTGGTTTGTGTGGGCTGAATCTATGGCTTAGTCTATTAGTGAAAGCAGCATAACAGCTTTTATAACATTAGGTTAGCATTTCCCAGGATGACCCTAATCTCTAAGGACATTTGTTAGTCTGACATTACCAGGAAAATATTGTAAATATGTAGGTTGCTTTTTTTAAATAATCAGTGTCTTTTCAGTATAATTCAATTCATTGCCATATGTTTAGCGAATATTAAAGGGACACTAAGAAATGTGATTTTTCCATTTAACTCGTTAGCGATGACCAACGTGCCCTGTACATCATCCATTGCAGGGGCTTTCATGGCTGTAGGAAGCATATAGAATTACAGCTTCTACAGCATGGGTGGCAATCGCAAAAAGGGGTTAATGAGTCAATATAGTGAAAAAATGATGTCTAATGTTACACTATTACAGCACGTCATATTACCATTAGCACTGCTGCAAATCTATGTTCCCAATGATCTAAAGCTCGCCGCTCAGGTGAAATGATCTAAGTGTTGTCAATTCTGCCCCTGAAAGAATTTTAGAAAAGCATATTTTAGCTTGAGAGATGTTTACTTTGCTATGCAGGCTCTGGTTGTGAAGGAGAGACACATATGTTACAATATATGGTGTAAAAAAAATTCCCAAAGATTTTAGGAGATTTATCTCACTGCTGGCGAGTTTTTGATTATGTGTTTAACCCACACGAAGGGATAAATTACATCTCAGGAGCCACAGAAAACTGCAGGTACCAGGAGGAAACTGCTGCTGACCTAATCAGTAGTTTCTATACAGGACCAGCAATTCCCTCCAGCTCCCAATTGGTACTCTAACCATCGGCTAGATTACGAGTCTTGCGTTAGCCTTAAAAAGCAAAAAAGAGAGGTCCCAACGCTGCTTTTTAACGCCCGCTGGTATTACAAGTCTGGCAGGTACAGGTGTACCGCTCACTTTTCTTCCGCCACTCGAGCTTACTGCAAATCCCCTTACGTCAATTGCGTATCCTATCTTTTTTTTTTTTTTTTTAAATAATTTTTATTGAGATTTCAAATACAAACAACAAAAGACTTTTATCCGTTTACAATAACAGAAGCTACACATATCGTATGTAGGTTGATATGGTATGTAATAAGCTTTACAACACATTTGTGAAACTGAGAGATAGGCATCTAAGAACTCTTTTGTAGGTACGATTTCAATTGTAGGATTATAAATGACACCTTTGTTGAACAACCAAGTAAGTGAATGGACTAGATTTAGTGAAATCTCTTTTCTTTTTTTAAGTAGTTAAAGTGTAATGATGTATGAGAAATATAAATTGGGAAGGGGGATATCAGCAGGCAAGAGCTGCTCAAGAATAATAGGGGTAAGGGGGGGGCGTGTCTAGATTTTATCATGATGGAGTCCAATAAGGATTTTATCTTGGGGTCCCTATAGAACTAATGTAGTATGTAAGTGGATGGCTGCAGGGGATATCTCATGATATATAGAACAAACAAAACTGTCCACAGCACCAATGTAATAAAAGGAATCTTCTTTATTGAATGTATAAAAGCATACAAGACAGGTATGCGACGTTTCGAGACCGCAGTCTCTTAATCATGCAGGATTAAGAGACTGCGGTCTCGAAACGTCGCATACCTGTCTTGTATGCTTTTATACATTCAATAAAGAAGATTCCTTTTATTACATTGGTGCTGTGGACAGTTTTGTTTGTTTGACATTGTGGAGCTGGAGGTCGCCAGCTTGATCAATTTGCACCAAAGCTTAGGAAGGCATTGCCCTGTGCTGGTCTCATCTCACAGTGCTGTAATGATATATAGAACCACATTCTGTTAATTAGAATATCATTCTTAGACCATCAAGGAAGAGTGATGTGGGTTGTTGCTTGGAATATGCCAGAAATATGGATTTTGGTGTGGTACAGTGTATACAAATAATAATAATTAGGTATCAAGATCATATTGAACGGGTACAAATATAACATTAACACATCAAGGAAATATATATAACCAAAACCTCAAAACCTTGTTCTTTCCCCAGTATATGTCCGTTAACTATATCCTGGGCAAAAGGAACTATAATATGAGCATCAGAAAGTAGTATGAAGAAGAGATATGTAACTCAATTAGTTAAGGTGTCACTAATTCTAGGAGTGGGGTGTAGAGATTAAATTCTACAGTGGGTTGTCCAGGTTATGAATATGTCCCTATTAGTTGATACAGAGGGCCCAAGAGTAGCCTGGAGAGTGATTGCTCAATAAAGAACATCCTAATGGTTAGGTGTGTAAGACTTCCCAGAATAAAGGTTCCTTTCAAAAACTGTATATTCAAAGAAGGTAGATGGGGAATAACTGACTAATAAGAAATTCTGAGTAAGAGTTGCCCATAAATGGGAGTAATCCAGAGACTCATCAAAAGTGTGGGTTATGTCTGTAGACGTAAATTATTAACCGGAATAACCTCATAAAGACTAAAAGATATAACAAATTTAACTGCTTGGTCAATGACTTGGGGGTCAAAACTGTTATCAAGCTATATTGCTCTTAATAGAGTTCTTAATAGAATTATTTCAGGGTACCCGTATCGCCCACATTACACATTGGGGCAAAAGTGAAGTTACATCTAATCCTAACCTCCACATGTGTTTGACAAAGGTCCGTTGTCTGTGTGCTAAGCCATATTCCATACCTAGAGGAGGTGATTATGGATCTCTGTACATCATAGAAGTACTAAGGCTTTATAAGATATATGTGGAATAAGTTATAGCTTGCAAATTTAATCTAAAAGCAACCCTGTATCTGAATCTTAATTTATTGTATTGGAGACTATGGTCTACCAAGTGCTAAACTACTTCAAGGAGTAACTATATTTATGGCATATAAGCCCATATTGAGAGATAAAGTAGTGAGGATTCAAATTTGTATAAGTGTCTAGGTTGAAAGAAAGTCAGATTTTTTAAGTTCTGTAAACAGGAGCCAGGTCCACAAGTATTCTATAGCGAGGGGTTAAATACCAATTATTTAGTGATGCTCAATCTAAATAGACTTATATACTGCAATACTTTATGTGTTAGGGTTAGATCTGGGTGAGCTGCATGGTTGATGAGTGGGGATGAGGTGTACAAAGATAAGTAAACATCACCTTAGCAACTCAACAATGAAGTCTAATACCCCACTCCAGATAAATATAATAAGATATATTTGTCCAAAATAAACACATTAAACAAGGGTTACTTGGGGCTATCTTAATGGTGGTATACTGTGAGTACTTAATTGAAAATATTATATCTAAATAATCCCATAGTAGAGAAGCATAGAGGTAGCAAATACCAGCATACATAAAATAGTGTATAACATCTAATAAGTCTGTCTAGGGTAGTTAAGCTGAACATAACTATCTACCTCGTTGCTCTCATCTGAGAAAACAGCAAACCCTTTACTTAGCAATATCACGTATAAGAGTAAACAAGTTTAATTATCTAGGGACTCTCTC
Source organism: Bombina bombina (assembly GCF_027579735.1). Lineage (NCBI taxonomy): Eukaryota > Metazoa > Chordata > Amphibia > Anura > Bombinatoridae > Bombina > Bombina bombina. Next base: position 1,121,976,295 of record NC_069503.1, read on the forward strand.
AAACATTGTGAGATTATATAATGCCAGTAAAGGATATTGAGTGCTACCAGACCTCTTGAGCATTAAACTAGGATTATGACTTAGTTCAGGGAAAGTGAATAAGGGAAGGAATCGCTAAAAGAAGAAGAGGGAAGTTAGCATCTAAAGGCTTGCAATTCAAACATATTGTAAAATAAAGAAACAAAATAAGGAGTTCAAAACAGAAGTTACATTTATACCAGGGCTAATGTGGGGACGTAGTCACTATGATCCCTTCAACAAGGCAAGCTATATCATACCGGGATGTCAGTCCTACAGTACAAAGAAATTTAGCCCACTCCAATCTTCCTGAACCACCAGATCTCAGATGGGGCATCGAGTTTGTAGCCTCTCAGTCAGTCATGCATTCTTTGCTGCTGAAGCCATGTCCACGTCTCTATCTCCGGTGAGAGGGGAGAAAGTAAAGAAGAGTGTAATGTCATGTTATTGTGACTCCGACGATCAGTTAGCAGGTACGGCCGCTCCGTTTTAGTGTAGTGCTGGCCTGTGTTGCAAGTCCAAACTCTCAGAGCGTCTGTGTAACCATGTCTGTTAATGGGCTGCAAGTGGGCTGTTACCTCCTCTTCTCGGGCAGTAAAGGGGTCCACGGTATTACTCAGGAAGACAGCTGTATCCTCTTTCAAAGAAGCGAAGGGGAACCTTATCTCACAAGCCTCCAGTAAGTGTAAAGCAGGCCGCCCCAAATTGCTGGTCAACTCACACCTCAGTATTTTGCGAGGGTTATCCTGTTTGTTAGAGAGCAGCATCTGAGGATTCAGTTCCGCAAGCTGGAGTGATCGGTTAGCTCTTGTCCCTTCCTGCTCGTTCATGTCTAACGGCTTGCACATGGACTTACATAGGCCCTGTAAATCATCAAATTGTCGGTCCATTTGGAGCTCTAAGGCCGCAAGCTGGGACCTTAGGATTACGTGAAGCGCCTGCATGGATGTAGAGTTGGTAAGTATAGCCGCCCTGGAGAGACTGCAACACCTCGGTTATTAATAAAGAAAGTCGCAGCTCCTCAATTGTACTCCACAATAGGCCTCAGCCGATTAAAAGCTTATAAATCTTAGATAAACTTAAGAGGCCATATGACCGACTGATCAATCATCTATATTGGGAGTCCTGAAAGCATAATTCCAGTGATTGGGGTACAATCTCCAGTGGATAAAGGTTAGTTAGAGTAATTTGACTCGGAGCTTATAAAAATGTGACTGAACGCCATCTTAGCTTGGACACGCCCCCCATATCCTATCTTTTTAATGGGACTTGCCTAACGCCGGTATTACGAGTCTTGGAAGAAGTGAGCGGTAGACCCTCTCCTGTCAACACTCCTACCGCATTTAAAAGTCAGTAGTTAAGAGTTTTATGGGCTAACGCCGTAACATAAAACTCTTAACTAAAGTGCTGCAAATTACATTAACACCCATAAACTACCTATTAACCCCTAAACCGAGCTCCCCCCCCCCACATCGGAAACACTTAAAGTTTTTTACCCCTAATCTGCCGACCGGACATTGCCGCCACTGTAATAAATATATTAACCCCTAAACCGCTGCACTCCCGCCTCGCAAACATTAGTTACATTTTATTAACCCCTAATCTGCCATCCCTAACGTCGCCGACACCTATCTACATTTATTAACCCCTAATCTGCCGAACCCAATGTCGCTAATACTATATTAAATTTATTAACCCCTAAACCTAAGTCTAACCCTAAGTCTAACCCCCCTAACTTAAATATAATTTAAATAAAACAAAATAAAATCACTACAATTAAATAAATTAATCCTATTTAAAACTAAATACTTACCTATAAAATAAACCCTGAGATAGCTACAATATATCTAATAGTTACATTGTAGCTAGCTTATGGTTTATATTTATTTTACAGGCAACTTTGTATTTATTTTAACTAGGTAGAATAGTTACTAAATAGTTATTAACTATTTAATAACTACCTAGTTAAAATAAGTACAAATTTACCTGTAAAATAAATCCTAACCTAAATTACAATTACACCTAACACTACACTATCATTAAATAAATTACCTAAACTAACTTAAATTAACTACAATCAAATAAAATAAACTAAAGTTTGAAAAAAAAAAACCCACTAAATTACAGAAAATAAAAAAATAATTACAAGAATTTTAAACGAATTACACCTACTCTAATCCCCCTAATAAAATAAAAATCCCCCCAAAATAAAAAAATTCCCTACCCTATACTAAATTACAAATAGCCTTTAAAAGGGCTTTTAGTGGGGCATTGCCCCAAAGTAATCAGCTTTTTTACCTGTAAAAAAAATACAATACCCCCCAACATTAAAACCCACCACCCACACACCAACCCTACTCTAAAACCCATCCAATCCGACCTTAAAAAAACCTAACACTACCCCCTTGAAGATCACCCTACCTTGAGACATCTTCACCCAGCCAGGGCACAAGTGGACCTCCAGAGGGGCAGAAGTCTTCATCCGATCCGGGCAGAAGAGGTCCTCTAAGCGGCAGAAGTCTTCATCCAGATGGCATATTCTATCTTCATCCATCCGGAGCGGGGCGGTCCATCTTCAATCCAGCCGACGCGGAGCATCCTCTTCAAACGAAGTCCAATCGAAGAATGAAGATTCCTTTAAATCACGTCATCCAAGATGGCGTCCCTTGAATTCCGATTGGCTGATAGGATTCTATCAGCAAATCAGAATTAAGGTAGGAGAAATCCTATTGGATGATGCAATCAGCCAATAGGATTGAGGTCGCATTCTATTGGCTGATTGGAAGAGCCAATAGAATGTTAGCTCAATCCTATTGGCTGATTGGATCAGCCAATATGATTTTTCCTACCTTAAAGTGATGGTAAACTCTCCCCTTTTTAAAATCAGATCTGGAATGTAAGCGCTATTTTAGATCGAGTTTTATTCAGTAGCTGTAATGAAGATGCAGTATAACATGCTTTTTAATATAGATATGAAATTCAAATACTGCATGCTCCTCCGCCCACTTCAAAAGTCAAATTTTCTGTGAGCTAACAGATTGAATTGTTGTCCAATCAGCGCTCTCCCCATATGGCACTTTTGTTGTAGCTAGAGCATTGATTGGAGAGTAATTCAATCATTTAGCTGACAGGAAAATTGACTTTTGAAGTGGGTGGTGTAACGTGGGGTATTTGAATTTCATATCTATATTAATAACTAAGTTATAGCGCATCTTCATTGCACATGATGAATAAACCTCTATCTAAAATAGCGCTTACATTCCAGATCTGATTTTAAAAAGGGGAGAGTTTACCATCAGTTTAATTCCGATTGACTGATAGAATCCTATCAGCCAATCGGAATTCAAGGGACGCCATCTTGGATGATGTAATTTAAAGGAACCTTCATTCTTCGCTTGGACTTCGTTTGAAGAGGATGCTCCACGTTGGCTAGATTGAAGATGGACCCGCTCCACTTCGGATGGATGAAGATAGAAGATGCCGTCTGGATAAAGACTTCTGCCGCTTGGAGGACCTCTTCTGCCTCGCTGGGTGAAGACGTCTCAAGGTAGGGTGATCTTTAAGGGGGTAGTGTTAAATTTTTTAAGGGGGGATTGGGTGGGTTTTAGAGTAGGGTTGGGTGTGTGGGTGGTGGGTTTTAATGTTGGGGAGGTATTGTATTTTTTTTACAGGTAAAAGAGCTGATTACTTTGGGGCAATGCCCTGCAAAAAGCCCTTTTAAGGGCTATTTGTAATTTAGTAAAGGGTAGGGAATTTTTTATTTTTGGGGGCTTTTTTATTTTATTAGGGGGATTAGAGTAGGTGTAATTAGTTTAAAATTCTTGTAATTATTTTTTTATTTTCTGTAATTTAGTGGGGGGGTTTTCGTACTTTAGATTATTTAATTTAATTGTAGGCAATTGTAGTTAGTTTTGGTAATGTATTTAATGATAGTGTAGTGTTAGGTGTAATTGTAATTTAGGTTAGGATTTATTTTACAGGTAAATTTGTACTTATTTTAACTAGGTAGCTATTAAATAGTTGATAACTATTTAATAACTATTGTACCTAGTTAAAATAAATACAAAGTTGCCTGTAAAATAAAAATTAATCCTAAACTAGCCACAATGTAACTAATAGTTATATTGTAGCTAGCTTAGGGTTTATTTTACAGGTAAGTATTTAGTTTTAAATAGGAATAATCGACGATGTTGGGGGCAGCAGATTAGGGGTTCATAGGGATAATGTAGGTGGCGGCGGTGTCCGGAGCGGCAGAGTAGGGGTTAATAATTATAATGTAGGTGACGACGATGTCGGGGACGGCAGTCTAGGGGTTAATAAGTGTAATATTAGGGGTGTTTAGACTTGGGGTTCATGTTAGGGTGTTAGGTGTAGACATAAAATTCCTTTCCCCATAGGAATCAATGGGGCTGCGTTAGGAACTGAACGCTGCTTTTTTTGCAGGTGTTAGGTTTTTTTTCAGATGAATCTGCCCCATTGATTCTTATGGGGAAATCGTGCACGAGCACGTTTAGCCAGCTTATCGCTACCGTAAACAACGCTGGTATTGAGGTGAGATGTGGAGCTAAATTTTGCTCTACGCTCACCTTTTTGCGGCTAACGCCGGGTTTAAAAAAACCCGTAATACCAGCATTGTCTTAAGTGAGCGGTGAGAAAAAACTGCTTGTTAGCAACGCACCCCTGTTAACGCAAAACTCGTAATCTCGCTGTATGTGTTTAACCCCAATTACAATTTGTTGAACATTATACTCATTGTGCAGTTGTTATTTCCTGTGCCAGCAGCTCTCTTTAGAGATGATCTCTTATTGTAATCCTTTACAGTGCCAGCTCTGTATTTTCATACTTTGTGCTGCTATCTTGGAACTCAGAGCACCCTGGGGTTCATGTCCCTGTAACATCCTTCTTACCACAACTGTCTTTCATTAGTGAAACTCCACCACCCATTTAGCTTATCTGGAGGAGCCAAGCTGGGCTTTAGTCCACAGACAACAAGGCTAACCATGATCATATTAGTAGTATAAAATGCATTGCTTTGCAGTTGTTATTAGTTAAAACCAATTAGGGATAGGTATGTAGCAGTGTTAGCATTGTGACATCAGCAGGTACATTTCAAGTACTGAAAATTGGAAATTCACAAATTTTAGAGCTAAATTACATAAAAAGGGGACAAAATAAATAAATAATAAAAGTTGTTTCATTGCACATAACTAAACATGGTATATAAAAGTCTCTAGGTGCTTACTGTCCCTTCAAATTTGAAATGTTTTCCCATTCCTTTGATAGAAGCAGCAGTGCAATTTGTGGTATTCAGATGCCTGGCCCACCTACATGCTTCACAGTGATTAGTTGTTATGTGCATTAGCTTATAGTTTACTGCAGCCAATGAGAAAAGAACAACACTTGAGAGGCTTTTTTAGGGGGGTGTCCCTGAGCTGCAAAATAATAAAAGTGTCGCTAACAAAATGACAATGTTAAAACATAGCTACGGTCCCACTCAGGAGCTGGGAGACTTTCAACTGTTGAGTAGAAGATGGTCAGTGATTAGTGATTGGTAGGCGTGTGCAAATTCAACACTTGTTTGGCTGAATAGCCATATCCTGCCCTGGGGATAAAAAAGGGACTGTACCTATTTAACTTAACCCTTAGCAGGTAAAAAACACACATTAATCTAGAGCCAGTAATAAGCAATTGTGTGCTCTAACCAATTAAAACATACCATATGTTCCTTTGTATGTCCCTATGCATCATCTGGAAAGGGAACACCAAAAACAAAAACACATCCCATAACTGGGGCAAGATTACATAAGCGGAGTCACCCTCAAAAACAGCGTTGGCAATCTTTTCATAAATGTAGCGATCACATATACGGTGCCGCATGCAATGCGGCACATATATTTTATATGTCGCCCGCAGCTTTTACTACCATAAACTAAAGTAAACGTAGGACCGGCGTCGTAAGTCAGTATCACATATTCAGCGCAAAGACGCACGCAAAATGCAGACATTTTACTCCATTTTTACCTCGCCACACAATTGTGCTGCAGCTGGGGGGGAATGATGTGGGAACTGTGCCGGTGCTTGTTTTGACATCCATTATTCAATCGTATATGGGGTGGTTGAAAGTTCGCTTCCCAGGTGTGCGTTTGGCTTGCTCTAATGTTATAGCTCAGTTGCAGTGGAGTAATGTGCGAGTGCATAGATCAGTTTACAGGATTCAGAAGAAATTGAACAGGGATGTGGGGAGGGGGGTCGTGGAGGAAGGTGGTTTTGTGATCAGGCACGAGAAAATTATTGGGGACGCCTCTATAGACCTGATGGTGTGCCCTTGACTGAAGAGGGTTTAATTTTTTTTTAAGCAAATTTGAAGGAAGCATTTAGTTGGTTTGTATTGTGAGACTCCCTATATATCTAAATAATCTGTAGGTGGTGGCGGCAAGAGCTCCAGTTAGGAGGGAGGGGTCTGTGTAGCTCTTGTGGCGAGGTCACGGCCTAATCATTTTTCTTGCTTCTGTAAGGGGGTGGCATGATGTTGCAAGTCACAGCTTATAACTCCTCTCGCCTCGGGCCTGCTGACCTAGAAATCCCTAACGGATGATGCCAACCCCCTTTTCGAAAATGACGGTGGATTCTTTCACCACCCTGCCATTTTCGGAATCCATTGGGATGCAGTGAAGGCAAATGGAGCATTAAAAAACAAAACCAAATCTCCCACATTAAAGTATTTAAAAAAATAAAATAACTGCCCGCGTCAAGTATTAAAGAAAAAACACCGCCCGCACGAAATATAACAAAAAAAAAATCCTACACAAAGTATTAACTCCTAAACCGCAAAACCCCCACTTTGCACCCCAACCGTAAAACCTCTTCATCGCAATAAACCTATTTAACTTATTAACCCCTAAAACCGCAAAATACCTACATCGCAATAAACCTATTTACCCTATTAACCCTTAAACCGCAAAACCCCTACATCGCAATAAACCTATTTATCCTATTAACCCCTAAACCGCAAAACCCTTACATCGCAATAAACCTATTTAACTTATTAACCCCTAAACCGCAAAATCCCTACATCGCAATAAACCTATTTACCCTATGAACCCCTAAACCGTAAAACCTTTACATCACAATAAACCTATTTAACTTATTAACCCCTAAACCGCAAAATCCCTACATCGCAATAAACCTATTTACCCTATTAACCCCTAAACCGCAAAATCCCTACACGGTTATTATTAAAGTAGAGGTTATTTTTATTTGGGGGGTCTTTTTTATTTTAATAGGGATTAGGTTTAATTTTGTTAAATTAGGTAGTTTGATTTTTTTATTTTCTGTAGTGTTGGCTTATTTTTTGTAAACTTATTTTTCTTTTTTTTTGTAACTTTAAAATGTATTAGTTTAGGTAATTTGGGTTTATTTAATGGGGTGTTAGGGTTTTTTAGGTTAGGGGGTATTAGGTTAGGGGTTGTTAGGTTAGAGGGTGTTAGGTTAGTGTACTGTACTTAGTTATTTAAATAGTTATTTGTGTTGTGGGTTTAAAGGGTTAATAAGTTAAATAGGTTTATTGCGATGTAGGGGTTTTGCGGTTTAGGGGTTAAAAGGGTAAATAGGTTTATTGTGATGTTGGGGTTTTGTGGTTTAGGGGTTAAAAGGGTAAATAGGTTTATTGTGATGTTGGGGTTTTGTGGTTTAGGGGTTAATAGGGTAAATAGGTTTATTGCGATGTGGGTTTTTTTGTGATGTAGGGGTTAATAAGTTAAATAGGTTTATTGCTATGTAGGGGTTTTGTGGTTTAGGGGTTAATAGGGTAAATAGGTTTATTGCGATGTAGCGGTTTTGCGGCTTAGGGGTTAATAGGGTAAATAGGTTTATTGCGATGGGGGGGTTTGTGGTTTAGGGTTAATAGGGTAATTAGGTGTATTGCGATGTGGGTGGTTGACAGTTAAGTGGTTATTAATTTTAGTTTTAATTGCGATTTATGGGGAAGGCAGAAATATAGGTTAAGAAATGTTAGGTTTATAGTATTGCTACAGCTGGAGCTTAAATTTTTATATAAAAGAAGAGTTACAAAATACGTTGTTTCTACATCTGTAGTTTAAAAAATAATTAGACTGCCCTCTGGGCAGGCTTATCGACTAGTATATATATAAATATATGCTAGTACCTCAGTTGCCGCTATCTAGTGTTAAAGCTTTGGAAAAAAAGTTTAGTTATTTGTGCCTGGTTATTTAATAAACATGACCTTGCTGCATGGTTTAATACCTCCAAATAGTGGCCCGATCTGATATGCATCGTCGCCCGCAAAAGCAAGGAACGCCAAATTTTGCGTGGGTTTGGTGTCCTATATACGGCGTAACCTAGAAGTTACGCGCGTATATTTCTGCGCCCGTATTATTTTTACCCATAGACTGATATACAAAACACGCGCAGTTTGGTATCCAATATACAGCGTAAGTACTTACGCGCGCAGATTTCAGAAAATCTACTCCATTCTCATCTCGTCACAAATTGCAGGCGCAGGAGCCCTTGCACTGACTAAAAAAACAACGTAACTCAGTGGAAGCCTTAACAAACACATACATTTAAGCAGCATCTCAATGTTAAAGGGACAGTATACTATGATATTGATTTTTTAAGGTTTATTTGTGTATTTGAAATAGTCAAATGGATTGAGCTTGTAGGTACTTTATCACATTGGGGACATATACTTGCTTATTTACTGTAAATTGTATTACCTTCATCTCTTTAGAACCCACTGGAGTGTAATTTATTCTAATGCTAACACAGCTTGGCACTGATGCCAAAATATATAAAGGGACAGTCAACTCCAAAGAAAACCTTCTTGTTTCAAATAGGGCATGTTATTTATAACTACTTTCAGATTTAATTTGAACACTTGCTTTGTTCTCTTGGTATTCTTAGTTGAAAGCAAACCCTAGTATGGTTCATATGTTCATTTATAACACCTTCTTGAAGGCTGCCTCTTTGCAATTGTGTTAAACCAATCACACACACCACAACCTCTCACCTGCAGACTTAAAACACCTGATAATGCCCACCCTATCAGTAACATCACTAATATATATACCAATGGGTCAATTTATATTGGATGTCAGATACATTGATTTGCATCTTACAAGTGAATATTACTATATGTACCCTTCAGAAACAACTATTGTGGATGGGAGTTATAGTACAAGAATATGTTAGAAATTGTATAATATTACCTTTTTTGGGCCATTTCCACACAGGCCTTATTATGTTTTAACAATATTAGTGTACTAAAACACCCCTCACATGGATGTGGATGACAATTATATGGTAAAAAACAGAGGACAAGATGTATGGTGAACTATAAGAATTTTTTTTTTTTGGCTTCTTGGATGAGGGGACAGAGGTGACTGGAGTGGATTTCCTGGTTCTCCTGGTTTGGGAAGCTTCAGAGGATTCTGCTGGAGTGCTGGCCACAGATGAAAGGCTGGAAGCAGTGTCCTGCTGGTGTGTGAAGTGCTCAACCAACACACCCAAGAGTTGGTTTTGTTCCCCCCATCTTTTGTCCATCTGTATCTGCATATCAGACTGGATTCTCATCATTTGAGACTGATTTTGGACAATTCCATTTAATGAGGCTGCAATGTCCCTCTACAGCTCGATGCTACGCTTGAGTAGCCTCTCTTGGCTCCTATAAAACTTCTGTTGGCCTCTTTGAATGCTTTTGCAGCTTGTTATCAGCCTCCACTGTAGTAAAATGTATTCCTCTCCCAGGGAAGAATACAGTGGATCAAAAGGCACTTGAGCAGCAGTGATTGTAGGTGCAGGTTCTGCTCTATCTGCTGGTGCATCATCGACAACTTCAGCTGCATCTGCTTCAGGGCCAACTTCAGCTGTATCTGCTTCAGGGCCAACCTCAGCTGCTGGTGCTTCAGGGACAACCTCAGCTATATGCTCATCTGAGGATGGTGGAGCTCTCCTAAGGGAAGCGGATGGTGGAGCTCTCCCAAGGGAAGCAGATGGTGGAGCTCTCCCAAGGGAAGCAGATGATGTAGCTCTCCCAAGGGAAGCAGATGGTGGAGCTCTCATGCTGGATTGGTAGTCTCATTGTCCACTAGCGTGTGACCACTCAGCCTGTCCACTTTGCATACCTTGCGACATCCCCTGTGTGGAAAAGCCATGACTGGCCTGATATTGTGTTGGGGGGGGGGGTAAAGACATCAACCCTTCGTGGCTGACTTGGCTCCCCCTCAAAGCCAAAAGGATGTTCCTCAGGCCATGTATCTTGCCATGGCTCGTATGTTAATGGTGGTGGCATGACTTCTGGGTCCTCAACAGAGGCAATCCAACCCAGCTGATGCCTGGGAGCATAATGTCCATGTTGATGCATGAAGACCGGTGGTGGAGGTGGCTGCATGGCTGTGACTGGTGGTGGTGGTGGAGGTGGTGGCATGCCAGTTTGCAGCCTGGTGACAGGAGGTTCTGAGGAGGAGTCAAATGATGATAGGGATTAGTACAGTATTGTGATGGCTATAGTGTCCATTTACTGAAAACTCAACATGTGGTTTGTGGCCTGTGTTACTCTGAGACATGTTAGTATTGCACTATTCCACCTCATATCATGAATTGCATTGTGTTAAGTAGCATTAATGTCAAATCTAATTGTAGATGTTTTTGTTAGTAGGCCAAATACCATGCTCCTCATTGTGTACATGAATGTGTGACATTAAAGGATGTTATATCTCAAATACATATCATACTGGTGTGTGGGATGTTACTCACCAGAATGAGGTGCTGTGGTTGCAATCCCTGAGTCACGAGCCCCTGGAAGTCCACGGGCTGCTGTGATACTCAGAGAGTTACGTATGATCTCCTGCCATACATTGTATTCTGCTTCTAAGGGTGGACCACCACCTGTTCACCTCTGGTGCATGGCTTCCTGGCCCATCTTCTCCTTCACCCGCCTCTTGCAATCATTCCATCTTTTTTTCAGTCCCTCGACAGTCCTCCTCTACGTGGCCACACTGTTTACAGCCTCCTCTACCGCTGACCAGGCTTCCTTACGCCTTCGGGCAACGCCTCTGCCCTTCTACTGGCCAAAGAGGGCAGTGTGGTTGTCCATGATGGCCTGGACTAGCGCAACATTCTCATCAAATGAGAAATTTGGGCATCTCATGGGCTCCTCCTCTGTGGCCACTTGGCTTCCTCCCTGGGATGTCCCTGGTGTGGGTTCCTCCCTATCCACTCCCTCCTCCCCCCTTCTGTCCCCATGTGCACCCTCTGACCCTCTTCTAAGTGTACCTGGTCTCTGGGCATCTCCCCTCCCATCATCCCTTCTAACTCTCCCTCTCCCCACTCCACTAACTCCCTGACGGGGACCCCGCTGCTCCTCCTGTCCGCTATAATACTCCTCTCCCTGCAACTCCGCTCCCCTCCTCCCCTCCGCCCTACCTCTCCCTGACATCCTCAAACTACACACACTCATAACACTGACACTCACTCCCAGTTCACACTGTAAAAATGAAATAAAATGTGTGAGGTGTTAGAAAAAAAAGTGTTGTGTATTTTGTATATGTATGTATGCAATATGTGTGCAATATGTACAAATAAGTGTAAGTAAATGTACAAGCTTACCCAAACAACAATCCGACTTAACTAACAATTATGCTGCGCCTCTCTCACTACTCTTACTAATCCTCAACTCACTGTAGTGTGCTGTAGCTCAACGAACCATCCAAACACACTAAAGAAAATGGAGGCTGTGCATGGGTTTATATATGACTTTTGAATAGCGTAATTACGTTGCGCAGTTTTAGATGGAGTATCGGGTAATTTTTACGAGTCTTAGCCAAATTTGCATAAAACTACACTTTATTGAGACTTTACGTGAACAAAAGACCGTCATAAGTACTTGCGACTACTAAAATGTGTATTTGCGCACTTTTCTGAACAACGCCAGTTTGTCCTACTTACGCTACTTTTGCATCTGATGGCGCCATATATTGGATAGCCCGATGTGCGAGGTGAAATTATGGCCACCGCGGGTTCCCTCACTTGCGCCAAAAACTACGCCGTATATCGGATCGCGCACGTGGTGTCTGTGTTTATTGGATAAAGTGGTAATAAAGTAATGCCGATTTAACCCTTATGGTAGTGTAGAGCATAATTGTACTTGGAGCGTCCTAAGGGTTATGCTGCCTGTCTGATATGTGAATCTGCAGTGCATACTTAAATACACTTTTAAAACAGCTATAGATTTTATTAGAAGCATTTTTGCTAATGCATATATATTACAAAAATGCTTCTGTTCAATACCGAAATGCTCCCATGTGGTTTCAAATTTCGGCTAGAATATCTCTTTAATAGTGGAATTAGGTGTTTTGCATTATGTGGGGTTGGCGGACTATGGGTTAATAACTTTCGGCTAGATTACGAGTTTTGCGTTATGAGGGGTGCGGTACTAACTTGCACGTTATTGTCACCGCTCACCAACAGCTCTGGTATTACAGGTTTTTACAAACCCGGCGTTAAAAGGCAAGAAGTGAGCATATAGCAAAATTGTGCTCCATACCAGACTCCAATACTAGCGCTGCTTAAGTCAGCGGTGAGCTGGTCATACGTGCTCGTGCACGATTTCCCCATAGATATCAACGGGGAGAGCCGGCTGAGAAAAAGTCTAACACCTGCAAAAAAGCAGCGTAAAGCTCAGTAACGCAGCCCCATTGATTCCTATGGGGAAACACATTTTATGTTTACACCTAACACCCTAACATGAACCCCGAGTCTAAACACCCCTAATCTTACACTTATTAACCCCTAATCTGCCGCCCCCGACATAGCCGACACCTGCATAATACTTATTAACCCCTAATCTGCCGCTCTGGACACCGCAGCCACCTACATTATACTTATTACCCCTAATCTGCTGCCCCCAACATCGCCGCAACCTACATTATATTTATTAACCCCTAATCTGCCACTCCGGACATCGCCACCACTATAATAAACATATTAACCACTAAACCTCCGCACTCCCGCCTTGCAAACACTAGTTAAATAGTATTAACCCCTAATCTGCCGCCCATAACATCGCCGCCACCTACCTACTTTTATTAACCCCTAATCTGCTGCCCCCAATGTCGCCGCCATTATACTAAATTTATTAACCCCCTAAATCTAAGTCTAACCCTAACCCTGACACCCCCTTAACTTAATAGTAGGTTTTATTTAGATTTATTTAAATTATATTTAATCACTAAATAATTCCTATATAAAAATAAATACCTGTAAAATAAACCCTAAGCTAGCTACAATATACCGAATAGATACATTGTAGCTAGCTTAGGGTTTATTTTTATTTTACAGGCAAGTTTGTATTTATTTTAAGTAGGTAGAATAGTTACTAAATAGTATTATTAACTATTTACTAACTACCTGGATAAAATAAATACAAATTTACCTGTAAAATAAAACCTAACCTAAGTTATACTAACACCTAAGACTACACTACTATGAAATAAATTACCTACATTAAATACAATTAAATAAATTAAATACAATTAGCTAAATTACAAAATAAACAAACACTAAATTACAGAAAATAAAAAACAAATTACAAGATATTTAAACTAATTACACCTAATCTAATAGCCCTATTAAAATAAAAAAGCCCCCCCCCCAAAAAAAAAAAAACCTAAACTAAACTAAACTACCAATAGCCCTTAAAAGGGACTTTTGTGGGGCATTGCCCCAAATAAATCAGCTCTTTAACCTGTAAAAAAAATACAAACACCCCCAACAGTAAAACCCACCACCCACACAACCAACCCCCCAAATAAAACCCTAACTAAAAAAAACTAAGCTCCCCATTGCCCTGAAAAGGGCATTTAGCTCTATTGCGGCCCAAAGCCCTAACCTAAAAATAAAACCCACCCAATAAACCCTTAGAAAAACCTAACACTAACCCCTGAAGATCCACTTACAGTTTTGAAGATCCAACATCCATCCTCAACGAAGCCAGAGAAATCCTCAACTAAGCCGGGAGAAGTCTTCATCCAAGCCGGAAGAAGTCTTCATCCAAGCCGGGAGAAGTGGTCCTCCAGACGGGCAGAAGTCTTTATCCAGACGGCATCTTTTATCTTCATCTATCCGGCGCAAAGCGGGTCCATCTTCAAGACATCCGACGCGGAGCATCCTCTTCTTCCGACGACTACCGGACGAATTGGCTGATGCAATCAGCCAATAGGATTGAACTTCAATCCTATTGCCTGATCCAATCAGCCAATAGGATTGAGCTTGCATTCTATTGGCTATTCCAATCAGCCAATAGAATGCAAACTCAATCCTATTGGCTGATTGGAATAGCCAATAGGATGAAAGCTCAATCCTATTGGCTGATTGCAACAGCCAATAGCATTTTTTTCTACCTTAATTCCGATTGGCTAATAGAATTCTATCAGCCAATTGGAATCTAAGGGACGCCATCTTGGATGACGTCATTTAAAGGAACCTTTATTCATTGGTAGTCATCAGAAAGAAGAGGATGCTCCGCGTTGGATGTCTTGAAGATGAAGCCGCTCCACGTCGGATGGATGAAGATAGAAGATGCCGTCTGGATGAAGACTTCTGTGGGTTTGCATGAAGGCTTTGGCCGCTTCATTGAGGACTTCTCCCGGCTTCTTGGAGGATGGATGTCGGATCTTCAAAACTGTAAGTAAATCTTCTGGGGTTAGTGTTAGGATTTTTTAAGGTTTTTTTTTGGGTGGGTTTTAGATTAGGACTTGGGCTGCAATAGAGCTAAATGCCCTTTTAAGGGCAATGCCCATCCAAATGCCCTTTTCTGGGAAATGGGGAGCTTAGGTTTTTTGAGTTAGCTTTTTATTTGCAGGGTTGGTTGTGTGGGTGGTGGGTTTTACTGTTGTGCGGGTATTTGTATTTTTTTTTTACAGGTAAAAGAGCTGATTACTTTGGGGCAATGCCCCGCAAAAGGCCCTTTTAAGGGCTATTTGTAGTTTATTGTAGATTAGGGTTTTTTTTTATTTTGGGGGGCTTTTTAATTTTCATAGGGCACTTAGATTAGGTGTAATTAGTTTAAATCTTTGATAATTTCTTTTTTCTTTTTTGTAAATTAGTGTTTATTTTTTTGTGTAACTTAGTGTTTGTTATTTTTTGTAACTTAGTTTTTGGTAACAGTAATTTTTTAGTGTAGATTTAAATTATTTCAGTAGGGTTAGGTGTTTAAATATAGAATATAGTTAATTTAATTTGTAGTTTAATGTAATTTTAGTATAAAAGTTAGGTTAGATTAATTATTAATTTAATATAGTTTAATGTATCTTTATTATAATAGTTAGGGTAGGTTAATTATTAATTTAATATAGTTTAATTTAAATCTAAAGGTAAGTTTAAATTTATTATAAGATAGGGATGAGTTAATATTTAATATAAAGTTAGCTGGTTGTTAGGTTTAGGGGTTAATAGTTTAATTTAGTTTATGACGATGTGGCGGGCTGGCGTTTTAGGGGTTAATACATTTATTTAGTTGCGGTGGGCTCCGGGAGTGGCAGGATAGGGGTTAATGACTTTATGTAGGTGGTGGTGGTATAGGGGGTGGCAGATTAGGGGTTAATAAGTATACGGGAGCAGCGGGATAGGGGTTAATAACTTTATTTAGTTGCGGCGGGTCCAGGAGCGGCGGGATAGGGGTTAATCAGTTTAGTATAGTGGCGGTGTTTAGTGACAGGGTACAAATAAAGCTGTGAAAACGCAGAATAGCAGCGAGATCGATGACTGTTAGTTAACAACAGTCCACTGCTCATCGCCCCATACTTGGTGCGCAGCTTTTTGACAGCTTTTTTGCTAACTATGGAGAACGTATTCAGGTCCGCGGCAGCGATGTTAGGCGATGTCAGGCGAGCGTATTGGTGCCAGAGAATGCAGCACAGTTGACGCTTTGATAAGTAGGCCTCTTTATCTGAATCATGAAATAAATATTTTGGGCTTCATGTCCCTTTAAAGTGAAACTGTTTCTCAACCTGTGAATCTTATTAAAGGGATAGTCTAGTCAAAATTAAACTGTCATGATTCAGATAGAGTATGCAATTTTAAGCTATTCTATAATTTACTCCTTTTATCAATTTTTATTCGTTTCCTTGGTATCTTTATTTGAAAAGGCAAGAATGTAAGCTTAGGAGCCGGTCCATTTTTGGTTCAGTACCTGGTTAGTGCTTGCTGATTAGTGCCTAAATGTAGCCACCAATCAGCAAGCGCTACCCTGGTGCTGAAACAAAAATGGGCTGGCTCCTAAGCTTGCATTCTTGCTTTTTCAAATAAAGATACCAAGGAAAGGAATACAAATTGATAATAGGAGTAAATTAGAAAATTGCTTAAAATCGCATGCTCTATCTGAATCATGAAAAGTCTAATATTGACTAGACTATCCCTTCAAACCCCATTTCCTATTATTCCATCTATCCCCACAGCTATTGAATTACTGTGTATCTTACCCATTACCACAGAGGATATACTTTTTTTCCCTCTTGTCCCCCTGAACCCATTTCCTCCTAACGTTCTCCACCTCTTTCTGCTTCTCTAATTCTAACACTAACTCATATTTCCAAAAAATCTCTATTCCCCTGGTACATTCCCTCATCTCTTTTAGCCTGCACTTATCACACTCATAAGAAAATATATTTCCCTTTACCCCATCTTACCCTTAATTATCCCCCGGTCTACTTACTGCTAGTTACCTGTAAACTGTTATAAAGATTAACATCCTCTCTATCATCTATTTTTTTACTTTACCATAATAATCAGGCTTCTGCTAAAAATATTCCACTGAAAGATACTTAGGGGCTGATTAATCAAGAGCCGAACGGCCCCTGATGCCTCTGTTTCCGCTCAAGCCGCTCCTTAACTGGATCGCCTACTCTGAAGCTGCAGACATCAATCTGCCAGATCCTATACGATCGGGCTGAATGACACCCCCTGCTAGCGGCATTGCACAAGCAATGAGAATCTGCAGGGGGAGGCATTGCACAGGCAGTTCCCCAGCAGTTTATATCTGTTGGTCTGAAACCTTTATAGCACTTATTTGATGGGATGTGGAGCTGGCGTGTACTAATATTTCAAGGCGAGTGTTGGAATCAATTAGCAATTCCGCAGTCTATGTATATGCATGGTGAAGATCTTAATGCAAAGAGCACATACCTTACAACTTTGTTGTCCTTGACCCAGTGATCATGCGGTAATAGACCTCCATGTAATGCCACTCACCCTCTTGTCTGTCATCTTCTGGATGCGCCTCAGAGCTCCTGCAATCCCCTGTTCATGAATACAGCAGTTTGCCGAAACGCGTAAGCTCTTGTGCTGCGCTTTCCTTTCTCCATTTTTGTATTGGTGGCATGCTTTCACAATTTTTAAAGCATCAAAAATAAAGACTTTGTTTTATTTATGAGCGTGGGTATTTCACTCCTTTTTTGATCCTAAAATGTCCAAAAGTCATATAATGTAAAATGTGACTTGGCTGTTATTTTTTTATTTATTTATTTATTTTGGGTTGAGAGGGAAAAGGAGCTGCTCACAGGACAGTTATTCTGGTCAACTCATCTTAGTTCTCAATATAGCAATCCCCTCGTATACATCATTAAAATGGATCTTTCTTACAGTTGCATCAGGGATATAAGAGGATTTATGTAACATAACATGTCCCTTTAACATATGGCTAATGACCGTGAATAACATAGGATGGGCTATCTGTCATAAACAGTACATTATTTTAAAGCAAATAAAAAATAATCTGACAGGATAAATGGGCCAAATGGCTTTTCTGACATCAATTTCTTTGTTTCCATAAATGTTTAATAGGTTCATATTCTGCTCCATAAGCTTTTATGAGAAGAGTAATGGGTTTTTGCAGGTTATGAATCTCCATAATTAATAGTTTGGTTAAAATCTGTGTAAGGTTAGGAATTTCAATACATAGTTTGTGTCCACTTTGCTAATGGCTTGCAGCTGGAGTCCCCTGGTCATTGGTATCCACTAATGCTTGTACAAGACATCGGCCAAGTGTTGCGTTTCTCATGTAACAGAGCAATCCTGTTCTCGTGTATTCACTCTCTGTGATACGTGCAGCCCGCTAGGCTTTTCATGGATTTTAATTCCTATCTTTAAAGCACCAACCAATTTTCTCCAGCTTTTATATGTACAAGGTTTCAGAGATCCTATCAAAGAGCTAAGTGGGTTCATTCCAATACTGCATTGCCCTTACAAGTTTCCAGAGATATTTTTATCACAGTGACTTTATGTTCCCCACAAACGCACTATTTGATCTTTGTCAATGGCAAATATTTTCCTTGTAATTAAAGGAAAAACATACATTTCTAATACTATTATTTTTGCATTGCTGACTCTAGCTTGGTATAAGTTAAACCCCTGAAAAGAGGTTAAACACACAAATAAAGCCCCAATAGGGAATGGCAAGCATTGCAGCTACTGAGCAAACTAAGGTTAGGGATGTGCAACTGCCATGCCTGATTCAGACCTCACAACCTTTTTAGCTGGGTATCTGGGGCTCAGGAGGATGAGGGGGAACCTGTTGCTGTTTAGTGGGTAGGACCGTGTCATGAGGGGTGGGGTCACAGTAGAAGGTGGGCGTGTCTGGGTTGTTCATGGGTGTTTCCGAGGTGTCTGTGAGCATAGCTAAGGTAAATCCATCAAATCAGGATGTAAATCTGTCTCAGAGGTACAGCGGGACAGAGTTTAGAATGAGGGACTGCCCTTCTCTAATCAGGATAAGTGGGAGGTCTGTTGATTGACTCATCATTGAAATGCTTTGGAGGGATTAAAGGGATACTTGCTTTCATGATTCAGATAGAGCAAGAAATGTTAAGCAAGTTCTAATTTACTCCTATTATACATTTTTCTTTGTTATCTTTATTTGAAAAAGCAGGAATGTAAGCATAGGAGCTGGACCATTTTTGGTTAAGCACCCACCTAGGTTGCTTTTTTAGCCACCAATAAGCTACATTTAGCCACCAATCAGCAAGTGCTATCCAGTTGCTTAACCAAGAATGGGTCAGCTCCTATGCTTACATTCCTGCTTTTTCAAATAAAGATACCAAGAGTACAAAATTAGATAATAGGAGTAAATGATAAAGTTGCTTACAATTGCATGTTCTATCTGATTCATGAAAAAAAAATGTGGGTTTCGTATCCCTTTAAACACAAATCAAGCACAAATGAAATAATGTGATGTGTTATTTAGCGATTAGCAGAAGCTTTTTTTTAACTCATCTGATACTTATATAGCTCACCCTATACTTTCAATTGGAAGCAGTAGTGGCACGCTCATTGTATTAAAACTAGTTTAACTTTCCCACACAACTCAAAATACTACTTTAAAACAAACACAACAATTCTAAAGACACAAATAGAGGTTAATTAAGGCTTAATAAATATGAAAGAAAGGGTTAATAAAGAAAGGAATTTTGGGGAAGGGCTAAAGATATAAGGTATTTGACAACTGGTGGAAGTGGGAGGGGTGTGTCTGTATGTCTGTGAATGTATGTTTGTGTATATGTTTCTCTATATGTGTGTGTATGTCTGTGAATGTATGTTTGTGTATATGTTTCTCTATATGTGTCTGTATGTCTGTGAATGTATGTTTGTGTATATGTTTCTCTATATGTGTCTGTATGTCTGTGAATGTATGTTTGTGTATATGTTTCTCTATATGTGTGTGTATGTCTGTGAATGTATGTTTGTGTATATGTTTCTCTATATGTGTCTGTATGTCTGTGAATGTATGTTTGTGTATATGTTTCTCTATATGTGTGTGTATGTCTGTGAATGTATGTTTGTGTATATGTTTCTCTATATGTGTCTGTATGTCTGTGAATGTATGTTTGTGTATATGTTTCTCTATATGTGTGTGTATGTCTGTGAATGTATGTTTGTGTATATGTTTGTCTATATGTGTGTGTATGTCTGTGAATGTATGTTTGTGTATATGTTTCTCTATATGTGTGTGTATGTCTGTGAATGTATGTTTGTGTATATGTTTCTCTATATGTGTGTGTATGTCTGTGAATGTATGTTTGTGTATATGTTTCTCTATATGTGTCTGTATGTCTGTGAATGTATGTTTGTGTATATGTTTGTCTATATGTGTGTGTATGTCTGTGAATGTATGTTTGTGTATATGTTTCTCTATATGTGTGTGTATGTCTGTGAATGTATGTTTGTGTATATGTTTCTCTATATGTGTGTGTATGTCTGTGAATGTATGTTTGTGTATATGTTTCTCTATATGTGTCTGTATGTCTGTGAATGTATGTTTGTGTATATATTTCTCTATATATGTCTGTATGTCTGTGAATGTATGTTTGTGTATATGTTTCTCTATATGTGTCTTTATGTCTGTGAATGTATGTTTGTGTATATGTTTCTCTATATGTGTGTGTATGTCTGTGAATGTATGTTTGTGTATATGTTTCTCTATATGTGTGTGTATGTCTGTGAATGTATGTTTGTGTATATGTTTCTCTATATGTGTGTGTATGTCTGTGAATGTATGTTTGTGTATATGTTTCTCTATATGTGTCTGCATGTCTGTGAATGTATGTTTGTGTATATGTTTCTCTATATGTGTCTGCATGTCTGTGAATGTATGTTTGTGTATATGTTTCTCTATATGTGTGTGTATGTCTGTGAATGTGTGTTTGTGTATATGTTTCTCTATATGTGTCTGTATGTCTGTGAATGTATGTTTGTGTATATGTTTCTCTATATGTGTGTCTATGTCTGTGAAAGTATGTTTGTGTATATGTTTCTCTATATGTGTGTGTATGTCTGTGAATGTATGTTTGTGTATATGTTTTTCTATATGTGTCTGTATGTCTGTGAATGTATGTTTGTGTATATGTTTCTCTATATGTGTGTGTATGTCTGTGAATGTATGTTTGTGTATATGTTTCTCTATATGTGTGTGTATGTCTGTGAATGTGTGTTTGTGTATATGTTTCTCTATATGTGTCTGCATGTCTGTGAATGTGTGTTTTTGTATATGTTTCTCTATATGTGTGTCTATGTCTGTGAAAGTATGTTTGTGTATATGTTTCTCTATATGTGTGTGTATGTCTGTGAATGTATGTTTGTGTATATGTTTTTCTATATGTGTCTGTATGTCTGTGAATGTATGTTTGTGTATATGTTTCTCTATATGTGTGTGTATGTCTGTGAATGTATGTTTGTGTATATGTTTCTCTATATGTGTCTGTATGTCTGTGAATGTATGTTTGTGTATATGTTTCTCTATATGTGTGTGTATGTCTGTGAATGTATGTTTGTGTATATGTTTCTCTATATGTGTGTGTATGTCTGTGAATGTGTGTTTGTGTATATGTTTCTCTATATGTGTCTGCATGTCTGTGAATGTGTGTTTGTGTATATGTTTCTCTATATGTGTGTGTATGTCTGTGAATGTATGTTTGTGTATATGTTTCTCTATATGTGTCTGTATGTCTGTGAATGTATGTTTGTGTATATGTTTCTCTATATGTGTGTGTATGTCTGTGAATGTATGTTTGTGTATATGTTTCTCTATATGTGTGTGTATGTCTGTGAATGTATGTTTGTGTATATGTTTCTCTATATGTGTGTGTATGTATGTGAATGTATGTTTGTGTATATGTTTCTCTATATGTGTGTGTATGTCTGTGAATGTATGTTTGTGTATATGTTTCTCTATATGGGTCTGTATGTCTGTGAATGTATGTTTGTGTATATGTTTGTCTATATGTGTGTGTATGTCTGTGAATGTATGTTTGTGTATATGTTTCTCTATATGTGTGTGTATGTCTGTGAATGTATGTTTGTGTATATGTTTCTCTATATGTGTGTGTATGTCTGTGAATGTATGTTTGTGTATATGTTTCTCTATATGTGTCTGTATGTCTGTGAATGTATGTTTGTGTATATATTTCTCTATATATGTCTGTATATCTGTGAATGTATGTTTGTGTATATGTTTCTCTATATGTGTCTTTATGTCTGTGAATGTATGTTTGTGTATATGTTTCTCTATATGTGTGTGTATGTCTGTGAATGTATGTTTGTGTATATGTTTGTCTATATGTGTGTGTATGTCTGTGAATGTATGTTTGTGTATATGTTTCTCTATATGTGTGTGTATGTCTGTGAATGTATGTTTGTGTATATGTTTCTCTATATGTGTCTGCATGTCTGTGAATGTATGTTTGTGTATATGTTTCTCTATATGTGTCTGCATGTCTGTGAATGTATGTTTGTGTATATGTTTCTCTATATGTGTGTGTATGTCTGTAAATGTATGTTTGTGTATATATTTCTCCATATATGTCTGTATGTCTGTGAATGTATGTTTGTGTATATGTTTCTCTATATGTGTCTTTATGTCTGTGAATGTATGTTTGTGTATATGTTTCTCTATATGTGTGTGTATGTCTGTGAATGTATGTTTGTGTATATGTTTGTCTATATGTGTGTGTATGTCTGTGAATGTATGTTTGTGTATATGTTTCTCTATATGTGTGTGTATGTCTGTTAATGTATGTTTGTGTATATGTTTCTCTATATGTGTCTGCATGTTTGTGAATGTATGTTTGTGTATATGTTTCTCTATATGTGTCTGCATGTCTGTGAATGTATGTTTGTGTATATGTTTCTCTATATGTGTGTGTATGTCTGTGAATGTGTGTTTGTGTATATGTTTCTCTATATGTGTCTGTATGTCTGTGAATGTATGTTTGTGTATATGTTTCTCTATATGTGTGTCTATGTCTGTGAAAGTATGTTTGTGTATATGTTTCTCTATATGTGTGTGTATGTCTGTGAATGTATGTTTGTGTATATGTTTTTCTATATGTGTCTGTATGTCTGTGAATGTATGTTTGTGTATATGTTTCTCTATATGTGTGTGTATGTCTGTGAATGTATGTTTGTGTATATGTTTCTCTATATGTGTGTGTATGTCTGTGAATGTGTGTTTGTGTATATGTTTCTCTATATGTGTCTGCATGTCTGTGAATGTGTGTTTGTGTATATGTTTCTCTATATGTGTGTGTATGTCTGTGAATGTATGTTTGTGTATATGTTTCTCTATATGTGTGTGTATGTGTGTGAATGTATGTTTGTGTATATGTTTCTCTATATGTGTCTGTATGTCTGTGAATGTATGTTTGTGTATATGTTTCTCTATATGTGTGTGTATGTCTGTGAATGTATGTTTGTGTATATGTTTCTCTATATGTGTGTGTATGTCTGTGAATGTGTGTTTGTGTATATGTTTCTCTATATGTGTCTGCATGTCTGTGAATGTGTGTTTGTGTATATGTTTCTCTATATGTGTGTGTATGTCTGTGAATGTTTGTTTGTGTATATGTTTCTCTATATGTGTGTGTATGTCTGTGAATGTATGTTTGTGTATATGTTTCTCTATATGTGTGTGTATGTCTGTGAATGTATGTTTGTGTATATGTTTCTCTATATGTGTGTGTATGTCTGTGAATGTATGTTTGTGTATATGTTTCTCTATATGTGTCTGCATGTCTGTGAATGTATGTTTGTGTATATGTTTGTCTATATGTGTGTGTATGTCTGTGAATGTATGTTTGTGTATATGTTTGTCTATATGTGTGTGTATGTCTGTGAATGTGTGTTTGTGTATATGTTTCTCTATATGTGTCTGCATGTCTGTGAATGTGTGTTTGTGTATATGTTTCTCTATATGTGTGTGTATGTCTGTGAATGTATGTTTGTGTATATGTTTCTCTATATGTGTGTGTATGTCTATGAATGTATGTTTGTGTATATGTTTGTCTATATGTGTGCGTATGTCTGTGAATGTATGTTTGTGTATATGTTTCTCTATATGTGTGTGTGTTAGGGTTGCCACTTCGGGCCGTGTCAAGGAAAACATGGCTGAGGTGGCAAACCATAGTGTGTTTATATCTGTTTGTGTATATATGTACCTGTATATGTGTGTGTATGTGTGTATATATGTGTGTGTATGTGTATATGTGTGTGTGTATATGTGTATAATAAATAAAATGAATGTGTATGTATGAATATGTATATGTGTGTGTGTGTGTATATATATATATATATATATATATATATATATGTTTGTGTGTACATTTTGTCTCAATAGATAGGTGATATCACCTGGCAGATAAAATGAGCTTTTATTTCCACTCTGGCATAACACCCTTGATAACAATTTAGAAAATTGACCAGAATAGCAAAAGTGGTCACCTGATTACTGTGTTATGTTATTTACTAATATCTTATACACATTTGTTTAACATTTTTTGTTGCAGCTGTCTCACATGCAATGAACTATATATATATATATATATATATATATATATATATATATATATATATATATATATATAAATATAAATAAATACAGATACAAACTTTGTTTTTTTTTAGCACACCTTACAATAAGTTTATATACACATCTTTGGGAGTGCTGCCAATATGACCCAGTAATAAGTGATGTTGCGAACTTAAAATTTTCCGTTCGCGAACGGCGGACTCGAACTTCCGCAACTGTTCGCGAACGGGCGAAGCGCCATTGACTTCAATAGGCAGGTGAATTTTAAAACCCACAGGGACTCTTTCTGGCCACAATAGTGATGGAAAAGTTGTTTCAAGGGGACTAACACCTGGACTGTGGCATGCCAGAGGGGGATCCATGGCAAAACTCCCACGGAAAATTACATAGTTGATGCAGAGTCGGGTTTTAATCCATGAAGGGCATAAATCACCTAACATTCCTAAATTGTTTGGAATAACGTGCTTTAAAACATTAGGTATGATGTTGTATCGATCAGGTAGTGTAAGGGTTATGCCTGCTTCACAGTGACAGACCAAACTCCCCGTTTAACGCACCGCAAACAACCGCAAACAGTCCATTTGCACAACCACGAGATAGATAGATTTGATAGATACATAGATACATAGATTAGATAGATAGATCAATAGATGCAATATACATTTGATAGATACGATAGATAGATAGATTTCATAGATAAATAGATAGATTTGATAGATATATAATTTCCCAGACAGAGAATTACAAGACGTGCGGTCTGGGACCCATGGTAAGGTTTCCAGATGCAGTTGTGGCGCCAGGGGACGTGTATATGGCATGGATTTTAGGAACCGGGAGATGGAAAAAGATGCTTGGTTGGTCCTCCTACTTCAAATTTGGGGTACTGCACGTGCAATCTACTGTGCCACCAGATATGAGTGGTGTGTTAAGCAGTACTATTCTGATCAGTTTAATATCTGTTACTCCCCCTATCGGGGGAGGTGTATATGGCATGGATTTTAGGAACCGGGAGATGGAAAAAGATGCTTGGTTGGTCCTCCTACTTCAAATTTGGGGCACTGCGTGTGCAATCGTGGCCGGACTTTTAGCCGACGGACATTTGTCCGACGGACATTTGGCCGAAACACAAGTGGCTGTCAGACAGAGAATTACAAGACGTGCGGTCTGGGACCCATGGTAAGGTTCCCAGAGGCAGTTGCGGCGCCAGGGGACGTGTATATGGCATGGATTTTAGGAACCGGGAGATGGAAAAAGATGCTTGGTCGGTCCTCCTACTTCAAATTTGGGGCACTGCGTGTGCAATCGTGGCCGGACTTTTAGCCGACGGATATTTGTCCGACGGACATTTGGCCGAAACACAAGTGGCTGTCACAAAACAGTCCGGCCACGAGATAGATAGATTTGATAGATAGATACATAGATTACATAGATCAATAGATGCAATATACATTTGATAGATACGATAGACAGATAGATAGATTTGATAGATAAATAGATAGATTTGATAGATAGATAATTTCCCAGACAGAGAATTACAAGACGTGCGGTCTGGGACCCATGGCAAGGTTCCCAGAGGCAGTTGCGGCGCCAGGGGACGTGTATATGGCATGGATTTTAAGAACTGGGAGATGGAAAAAGATGCTTGGTCGGTCCTCCTACTTCAAATTTGGGGTACTGCGCGTGCAATCTACTGTGCCACCAGATATGAGTTGTGTGTTAAGCAGTACTATTCTGATGAGTTTAATACCTGTTACTCCCCCTATCGGGGGAGGTGTATATGGCCTGGATTTTAGGAACCAGGAGATGGAAAAAGATGCTTGGTTGGTCCTCCTACTTCAAATTTGGGGCACTGCGCGTGTAATCGTGGCCGGACTTTTAGCCGAGGGACATGCCTGAAAAATTAGGGCAGAAAGTGCCCTAAAACATTGCGGCTTGAACCCTAGTTGGTGGCAGATAAGTCACGCAAGTCATCCGGCATTTGAAGATAAAATACAGCAGCGTGTGGACCATTTTTAGCCCAAGGCAGCTCATCTCATCAGGCCTTTTTTACTCAAATTTATCGCCCAATGTCAGTCCCTTCGGGATCCATCCCTCATTCATCTTAATAAAGGTGAGGTAATTATTCTGATCAGTTTAATACCTGTTACTCCCCCTATCGGGGGAGGTGTATATGGCATGGATTTTAGGAACCGGGAGATGGAAAAAGATGCTTGGTCGGTCCTCCTACTTCAAATTTGGGGCACTGCGAGTGCAATCGTGGCCGGACTTTTAGCCGACGGACATTTGGCCGACGGAAATTTGTCCAACGGACATTTGGCCAAAACACAAGTGGCTGTCAGACAGAGAATTACAAGACGTGCGGTCTGGGACCCATGGTAAGGTTCCCAGAGGCAGTTGTGGCGCCAGGGGACGTGTATATGGCATGGATTATAGGAACCGGGAGATGGAAAAAGATGCTTGGTCGGTCCTCCTACTTCAAATTTGGGGTACTGCGCGTGCAATCTACTGTGCCACCAGATATGAGTGGTGTGTTAAGCAGTACTATTCTGATCAGTTTAATACCTGTTACTCCCCCTATTGGGGGAGGTGTATATGGCATGGATTTTAGGAACCGGGAGATGGAAAAAGATGCTTGGTTGGCCCTCCTACTTCAAATTTGGGGCACTGCGCGTGCAATCGTGGCCGGACTTTTAGCCGATGGACATTTGGCCGACGGACATTTGTCCGAAACACAAGTGGCTGTCACAAAACAGTCCGGCCACGAGATAGATAGATTTGATAGATAGATACATAGATTACATATATCAATAGATGCAATATACATTTTGATAGATACGATATACAGATAGATAGATTTGATAGATAAATAGATAGATTTGATAGATAGATATTTTCCCAGACAGAGAATTACAAGACGTGCGGTCTGGGACCCATGGTAAGGTTCCCAGAGGCAGTTGCAGCGCCAGGGGACGTGTATATGGCATGGATTTTAGGAACCGGGAGATGGAAAAAGATGCTTGGTCGGTCCTCCTACTTCAAATTTGGGGTACTGCGCGTGCAATCTACTATGCCACCAGATATGAGTGGTGTGTTAAGCAGTACTATTCTGATCAGTTTAATACCTGTTACTCCCCCTATCGGGGGAGGTGTATATGGCATGGATTTTAGGAACCGGGAGATGGAAAAAGATGCTTGGTTGGTCCTCCTACTTCAAATTTGGGGCACTGCGTGTGCAATCGTAGCCGGACTTTTAGCCGACGGACATTTGGCCGACGGACATTTGTCCGAAACACAAGTGGCTGTCACAAAACAGTCCGGCCACGAGATAGATAGATTTGATAGATAGATACATAGATTTCATAGATCAATAGATGCAATATACATTTGATAGATACGATAGACAGATAGATAGATTTGATAGATAAATAGATAGATTTGATAGATAGATAATTTCCCAGACAGAGAATTACAAGACGTGCGGTCTAGAACCAATGGTAAGGTTACTTCCTTTTGCACAATCGAGTACAGGTTGGGGATTGCCTTTTGTGCAAGGAAATTTCGGCCGGGTACCTCCACTGCGGTGTCCCCTATCAGGGGATGTGTATATGGCATGGATTTTAGGAACCAGGAGATGGAAAAAGATGCTTGGTCGGTCCTCCTACTTCAAATTTGGGGCACTGCGCGTGCAATCTAATGTGCCACCAGATAGGTGTGGTGTGTTAAGTAGTACTATTCCTATCAGTTTAATCCTGTTAAGTGTCTTTTTTTTTTGTTTTGTTTTTGAAGCCACAGTGCAGCACCAGAGGCCAGAAAAATTTGGTGTGTACACATGCCTGAAAAATTAGGTATTGTTGCAGCCTCTGCTGTAGCAGCGGCCAGAAAAATTGATGTTTGTTTCCCAGACAGAAAGTGCCCTAAAACATTGCGGCTTGAACCCTAGTTGGTGGCGGATAAGTCACGCAAGTCATCCGGCATTTGAAGATAAGATACAGCAGCGTGTGGACCATTTTTAGCCCAAGGCAGCTCATCTCATCAGGCCTTTTTTACTCAAATGTATCGCCCAATGTCAGTCCCTTCGGGATCCATCCCTCATTCATCTTAATAAAGGTGAGGTAATCTAGACTTTTTTGACCTAGGCGACTTCTCTTCTCAGTGACAATACCTCCTGCTGCACTGAAGGTCCTTTCTGACAGGACACTTGAAGCGGGGCAGGCCAGAAGTTCTATTGCAAATTGGGATAGCTCAGGCCACAGGTCAAGCCTGCACACCCAGGGTTCTTCGCTCCTCAGAGTGTCGATATCTGCAGTTAAGGCGAGGTAGTCTGCTACCTGTCGGTCGAGTCGTTCTCTGAGGGTGGACGCCGAAGGGCTGTGGCGATGCATAGGAGTTAAAAAGCTCCGCATGTCCTCCATCAACAACACGTCTGTAAAGCGTCCTGTCCTTGCCGGCGTGGTTGTGGGAGTCGGAGGATTACTTTCAGCTCTTCCCCTGTTAGATTCACGTTGTGCTGTGACATCACCCTTATACGCTGTATAAAGCATACTTTTTAATTTATTTTGGAAATGCTGCATCCTTTCCGACTTGTTGTAATTCGGTAACATTTCTGGCACTTTATGCTTATACCGGGGGTCTAGTAGCGTGGACACCCAGTACAGGTCGTTCTCCTTCAGCTTTTTTATACGAGGGTCCCTCAACAGGCACGACAGCATGAAAGACCCCATTTGCACAAGGTTGGTTGCCGAGCTACTCATGTCCCATTCCTCGTCCTCAGTGATGTCACTGAAGGTATCTTCTTCCCCCCAGCCACGTACAACACCACGGGTATCAGATAGATGACAACGAGCACCCAGGGATGCCTGTTGTGGTTGGTCTTCCTCCTCCTCCTCCTCAAAGCCACATTCCTCCTCTGACTCCTCTTCCTCACAATCCTCTTCCAGTGTTGCCACAGGTCCAGCAAGCGATGCTGATAAGGCTGTTTCTGGTGGTGATGGTGACCACAACTCTTCCACTTCCTCTTCATGCTCATCTACTGCTTGATCCAGCACTCTTCGCAGGGCACGCTCCAGGAAGAAAACAAATGGTATGATGTCGCTGATGGTGCCTTCGGTGCGACTGACTAGGTTTGTCACCTCCTCAAAAGGACGCATGAGCCTACAGGCATTGCGCATGAGCGCCCAGTAACGTGGCAAAAAAATTCCTAGCTCCGCAGAGGCTGTCCTAGCACCCCAGTCATACAAATACTCATTAACGGCTTTTTCTTGTTGGAGCAGGCGGTCGAACATTAGGAGTGTTGAATTCCAACGTGTCGGGCTGTCGCAAATCAAGCGCCTCACTGGCATGTTGTTTCGCCGCTGGATATCGCAAAAGTGCGCCATGGCCGTGTAGGAACGCCTCAAATGGCCACACACCTTCCTGGCCTGCTTCAGGACATCCTTTAAGCCTGGGTACTTATGCACAAAGCGTTGTACGATCAGATAACACACATGTGCCATGCACGGCACCTGGGTCAACTTGCCCAATTTCAATGCCGCCACCAAATTACTTCTGTTGTCAGAAACCACTTTGCCAATCTCCAGTTGGTGCGGAGTCAGCCACTGATCCACCTGGGCGTTCAGGGTGGACAGGAGTGCTGGTCCGGTGTGACGTCTGCTTTCAGGCAAGTGTGACACTGCCGTATCCGGGATGTGGAATAGTACCTGCAGAGCTGGGGGGGTGCCGTTGATGTGAAGCAAGACGCAGCAGCAGAAGAGGACTCAGCTGAGGAGGTTATGGAAGAGGATGGAGTAGGAGGAGTAGAGGAGGTGGCAGCAGGCCTGCCTGCAAGTCGTGGTGGTGTCACCAACTCCTCCCCTGCAGAGCCATGCATTCCATGCTTGGCAGCCGTCAGCAGGTTTACCCAATGCGCAGTGTAGGTGATATACCTGCCCTGACCATGCTTTGCAGACCAGCTATCAGTGGTCATATGGACCCTTGCCCCAACACTGTGTGCCAGACATGCCATTACTTGCTTTCGCACAATTGAGTACAGGTTGGGGATTGCCTTTTGTGAAAAGAAATTTCGGCCGGGTACCTTCCACTGTGGTGTCCCAATAGCTACAAATTTTTTGAACGCCTCAGACTCCACCAGCTTGTATGGTAAAAGCTGGCGGGCTAAGAGTTCAGACAAGCCAGCTGTCAGACGCTGGGCAAGGGGGTGACTTTGTGACATTGGCTTCTTACGCTCAAACATGTCCTTGACAGACACCTGACTGTGGGCAGATGAGCAGGAACTGCTCCGGAAGAGAGACGGAGTGGCGGATGGTTGAGAGGGGGCAAGGAGGACAGCAGTGGTTGATGTGGCTGAAGATGCTGGACCAGGAGGAGGATGGCGGCTTTGAGTTTGTGTGCTGCTTCTACTCATGTGTTGATCCCATAGGTGTTTGTGATGTGCGATCATGTGCCTTCGCAAAGCAGTTGTACCTAGGTGGGTGTTGCACTTCCCACAACTCAGTTTCTTTTGGCACAGGTTGCAAATGGCGTCGCTGTTGTCAGAGGCAGACACAAAAAAATGCCACACTGCTGAGCTCTGCGATGACGGCATTCTGGTGGTGGCAACAGCATGCGTTGATTGGCGTGCTGTCTGGCTGACCCCGGGTGCCGATGCATGCTGTCTGACTGTGCCACTAGCTCCTTGCGACGACCTTCCCCTGCTTTCAACTCGTCTCCTCCTCCTGCTCCTCTCTGTCTCCCCATCTGAACTTTCCCCCTGTTCTTCTTCTCTTCTAACGGGCACCCAAGTGACATCCACGACGCATCATCATCATCAACCGCTTCACTAGTATCTGACAAATCAACAAAGGAAGCAGCAGCGTGTACAATGTCATCATCATCACACCGTACGTCCATGTCTGTAATGCTGCCTGACTGAGACATATCACTGTTATCTACATCCTCTGTCAATGATGGTTGCGCATCAATCATTTCTTCCAACTGATGTGTAAAAAACTCCTCTGACACATCAAGTGAAGTGGCTGTGGTGCTAGTGTTGGTGGTGGCGGCAGGCGGGCAAGTGGTGTTAACTTGAGAGGTGCCCGAAGATAAGCTGGAGGAGGATGGTGCGTCAAGGTTCGGAGCGGAAGCTATAGAAGATTGGGTGTCCTGTTTTAAAAAGTCAACTATGTCCTCCTCAGAACTTTTCGAGTTCATGGGACGTGGCCTCTGAACACTGGGCATTATTCTATGGCCAAAGGGAATCACAGCACCACGACCACGACGGCACCTGCGGGGTGGCCTGCCTCTGCCTGTCATTTTTTTTTAAATGTACACTTACACTACTATTAAACAAGATATGAGTGGTGGCACTGGGCAAGTGGGCACAGTATATGCTGTGAGCCTGACACAAAAAAGCAGACTGATGTTTGACAGTCCAAAAAGTTTTTATTTTTTTAAATGTACACTTACATTACTATTAAACAAGATATGAGTGGTGCCACTGGGCAAGTGGGCACAGTATACGCTGTGAGCCTGGCACACATGCTGGCAGGAGGCAGGCAACTGCAATTAGATTACACAAGCAGACTGATGTTTCACAGTCAAAAAAGTTTAGTTTTTTTTAAATTTACACTACTGTTACAACAGATATGAGCGGTGGCAGTAGTTGGCAAGTGGGCCTGGGACACACGCTGGTAGGCAGGCAACTGCAATTAGATTACACTAGCAGACTGATGTTTCACAGTCAAAAAAGTTTTTTTTTTTTAAATTTACACTACTGTTACAACAGATATGAGTGGTGGCACTAGTTGGCAAGTGGGCCTGGCACACACGCTGGCAGGCAGGCAACTGCAATTAGATTACACTAGCAGACTGATGTTTCACAGTCAAAAAGTTTTTTTTTACAAAATTTACACTACTGTTACAACAGATATGAGTGGTGGCACTAGTTGGCAAGTGGGCCTGGCACACACGCTGGCAGGCAGGCAACTGCTATTAGATTACACTAGCAGACTGATGTTTCACAGTCAAAATTACACAGGCAAAAAAAAAAAAAAAAAAGATTGATGTTCTAGCCCTAAAAAGGGCTTTTTGGGGTGCTGTCCTTACAGCAGAGATCAGATGAATCATTCAGGACTATAGTGGACACTGAATACACAAGCCTAGCTATCAATGTCCCTATAAAATCAGCAGCAGCTAAACTATCCCTCCTCTCACTAAGAATGCAGGATCAGAATGAATCTAAAATGGCTGCTGTCCAGGAGCTGGGAGGGTCTGGGAGGGAGTGTCTGCTGCTGATTGGCTGAAATGTGTCTGCAGACTGTGAGATACAGGGTCAAAGTTTACTCAATGATGACGAATAGGGGGCGGATCGAACATCGCATATGTTCGCCCGCCGCGGCGAACGCGAACAAGCTATGTTCGCCGGGAACTATTCGCCGGCGAACAATTCGCGACATCACTAGTACTACCAGTAATTACACAAACAAAAAGGTATTGGCGCACATCCATTTTCAAAAGCACAACATATTTTTTGAACTGCTGCAAAAAAATGCCTGCAAACATCATCAAGAGACAACTATTCTTTTTAAATAAAATTGGGATCTTAGTCACACAATATAACCATATTTTGCTTAGCCAGTCACCACTTACAAGGTGCCCCAATATAGACTGGTCCTAACACTACAATCCTTTTGTCACAGAGGGCTGAATCATTCCTGCTTTTACTCTTCATAATAGAATGAGACTCCCTAGCTTAATATTCACAACTCCATTACACTGTCATGAGCACACCTGAGCTTGGGTGGGGTGCTTAAGCCACTGGGAGATGGTCAGTCTCCCTGATTATTTTTAAATACAGATACAAAATTAGGTTTTTTATATATATATAACAATGGTATGTTCTAAATATGCTGCAAAAAACAGTATATAGATTGTATGGGTCACTCACTGAAATAAGACTTGCAATAGCGTTTTGAGGGACATTCCGGTCAAAATTTAATGCACATAGATGAATTATATATTTACATTGAAAGATATTAGCAATATGAATGTATTGGCAAAATGCTTCCAGTAAAAAACATGGCTCTTTAGGGATATTCCAGCCAAAACTGGAATCCACATAGATGCATTTCAATTTTGTATAAAAGCTTTTTGTATTATACATGTATTAACAAACATGCTTCTAATAAACGCTATAGCTGTTTCAAAAGTGTATTTAAGTATGCACCGTGCACCAGCATTTAAAAAACAGCACTTGCTTAGAGAGTCTAAGGTGCTTGTACCATCTGGCAATTACTTAATTTGTTAATTGCTGATATAGTACAAGCCCCACTGGTGAGCTGAGCAGCTGATGTACTTAAAATGCTGGTGCACTGAGAAAACCCAGCTATGCTTCACATGCACATTCAGAGAACAATGTTAAAACTAAAACAGTTATAACTTTTACTAGAAGCATTTTTGTATAATGCAAATATGTTTGTATTCAAAGATGTAATTCATCAATGTGCATTTAAATTTTAACTGGAATGCCCCTTTAAGTGTTAACATTTTTCTCTGCATGTGCATGTGAAGCATAGCTAGATATTCTCAGTTTAAAATGCTGGTGCACGGTGCATATTTAAATACACTTTTGAAACCGCTATAGCTTTTATTAGATGATTTTTTGCTGATACATGTATATTAAAAATATGCTTCTATTCAAAACTGACATGCACCCATGCAAACTTTAATATTGGCTGGAATGGCTCATGTAAAATTGAAGCAGCAAAAAAGCTAAAAATCAGCTAAGCAAATTGGTTTAACAAAACTTAGCAACGAAAGGGTTAAAGGGATATTGTACGTAAAATTGTTCTTAGCTCTATCTAAACAGGGTGTATTAAAATGTATTAGTGTTGTTGTTTTTTTGGAAGATTAATGCTCCTGCACTGGATAAACCATTATTTGCTGTGGTCATTGCTCCTATTGGCCAGTGAACAATAAATACTTGGGTATAAAGTATAAATAAATATTCATGGGGGGGCGGAGCTAGCTGCCAAGCAGAGAAGACGTGTGTTGAGATAGCTCTCTGTCTATTCACCAAAAACACACTAAAATTATACTTATTTCATAAAATTTAGAGGCTAATGAGTACAGGCTTGTGTTCTTTGATGTACCTGGACCTATAAAATAACAGTGGCAGCAGAGTCTCATCAACCCACATTCCTGGCATAGCACCGGTAACTAAAAGAGCTACGGGCTGGAAATTACAAACACCTGAGACTCAAGCCCTGGCACCGAGATCGTCTGTCTACCGCACACCGGAGGGTCGGGGATCCGCTCCGGTGAGCTACGGTACTATAACGGAGAGTCTTTTGAACTGTGATTTCGGCTCAGTCTGACTGAGCGAAAACGGCTATGTGACAGACAGAGACCGAAGGCAAGGGAGCTACAAGGAGGCACAGAGGACAGCCCATCACTAACCACAACGTACCGGTGATTCCTGCTATAGAACTTCGGTGAAGAAAGGGCGGTGAGTGAGCGGAGGCAGCGGAGGTCAACCTGATTGCTCCAGAACTGGCGCGAAAAATCCGCCATCTTGTCCATGGAACTCCTAGCCCCAGCACAAGCCGGATAACATACAGCATCCGGAGCAATAGAGGAGGAACGGGCCGACACATTCACTCTTCAACGGTGAGCACGTAAGGGAAAGTAGCACCACACATAGCCCTCCTACCTCCCCTTAATTACTCGGCATACCCGGTCATATATACCGGCACCTGTACACTCCCACGTGACATCGAGGTCCTTAAAGATTGTGTCTCCACAACAGGGGCTCCCATACATAATAAAGGGGCATATCGATCCCATCTTCTGCACTGCAGAGGCCTCCGTGCGGTACAGGACTAGGACAATCTGCAAGATACAAGCAAGGTAACACGAAAGGGGCTTCAGGAGAGTAGGATTGTTATAGGTAGACACCTTTGACTAGGAGGTGGAAAGGGCCCAGAGAGTGTTGCATAGCACCGTTATAAACGCCCAGTACAGAGACTATTAAACTAAGAGGTCATGGAGAGAAAGCATTGGGGAGCTTAGGCAGAGCTACAGAAATAGATAAACTGCCCTACATATAGCCTAGCCTCCTGAACTTTCACTAATCACGTCTTTTTACAAGCCCCTAACATTGGCTTGTGAGGCTAAGGCCCCATACATTCCTCTGTCCCAGGACCTACATAATACTGACACCTTCAATGGTTGGTCATCCTGCTCCCACTGGTTGAAGCCTAATCTGGTATATCATTTTCCCACTGGGAACTTTATCTTAAAACAGAAGTTGGGACAATTGTGGTCTTATTAAAGTCAGTTTACTTTAGCTGCTGCGTCAGCATATGTGTCTCTGTGGCTGATGCCCAGAGTGGAGTGTTAATTTTTCTGTGTGTACTGCTAACGTTTAATTTTCATATGCTATACCTTTATGCTAAGTGTACACTGCACTACTCACACAAGTGTAACCTCTGTTCCTCTGCGGCCCTAGCACAGAGTGGAGTGTTTTATTTTACTTGAGTGTTGTGACTTCACATAACTTGCATTTTTCTCTTACAGGACGTGGGGCACCACACTATTTAGACTCACAAACCATGTAAGGACAGATTCTCTGATGTACAAAAAAGTTATTTATGTTTTTATTATAACAATACATTCGTATTTGTGTTTACTACTGGAACAAGTTTTCATAACGTTTTATGCATTTACTTGGTCATCTGATACAAATAAGTGAAAATTCCCCCATTACCGTGATAAACTGAACCATTAATAGGCCACATGCTAAGGAATGACTAATCAAAAGCACCGACACAACAACCAATAGGATCACTAGATTGTAAAGATACAACTACCTAGGGGATCCAATAGAATCAAACGACAGAATACAAAAACTCACTGTTTACAACTGCAAGGATATGCTTGATAAAGGCTGTATTAATCAGCTGAAACGCGTTGCCTACTCCTTGCTACACTAAACATTTTCATATTCCACTTTCAAAGTGGACCGCCAAGACTACATCAAACCACGGATCAACAAATACGCTTGAAAGATATTCTGAAGCGTTCAAGAACAACCTTCAAAGCACCTAGTCCTCCTTTTAAAGGACCGCCAAGAACAACTGAAATACCTTACCTAAAATTGGGCCCAAAGAAACCTGTGGACACCTGCAGATCGGATACTCTGAAACAAATAGAGTACGGATCTAAACAGAACACATTCACAACAATTCAAGAGGTTTTGAAAACCTGAACCGGGCAAAAAGACCAGCCATCTGACGAAAGGATTAACTGTTAAAGCACACTACCACATTACCCCAGCATCTACTCCTTCAAGTGTGTGTAATCGCGGAGACAAACCAACGCGACATACTGAAACCACTACAACACCGGCAGCGGCTATCCCGGCTTCCGATCCACATTTATCACAGTAAAGATTGAATTGGGTACAAAAAGAAACTAGACCAGAAACAAAGTATCCCAAAAGAAACAACTGGTAAGATTTATTATACCTACACCAACTAAGGAAGTTAATGTGAAGGGCAGATAACCAAAACTACTTAACAGTGACTTAAAATCGCAACATATATAGCAATTAGACAAAAACATGTTGCAGCACGCCCACACATACTATCCCCACGGAGGACTTAACAGCAGCGCTTTTAACAAAAAGCAACAATTACTCTAACGATCACGGCAGAAAGACTTTATCTTTCATAACTTATTATACGATTTTTACTGTATCACTTTATTTTTGTTTCACTTTTATTTTTTATTATTTGTTACTAATGTTGATACCATTGACGCTATTTTAATTATGTATGTTCAGCTTTAAACAAACTAATATGGTAAATATGGTAATTAAGAATTAATATTGCGAATATTCTTTGTGGATACCATACTTCTTCACAAGTCCACTATATTAAATCCATAAAAAATATCTGCAATTAAACCAAAATTCTAAAATTCAAATAAACAGATATGTTTGTATAATACACTAAGTAACAGGGATTGGAAAACATATTATATAATTTTATTCACACTGTATGGTTGGCCAACCAGTTAGATTTGTTTTAAGAATCAATCTCTATTGTTTTAAATTTTATTGTATGTATTTATAATTCTAAAAATAAATAGATTTCATTGAATCCAACTACATAGTAAGACTATCTTTCCTTATTGGGTAATTAAGCACAAGCGCTTAAGAGTCTCATCCAATCCAGATTTTACCCCCACTTTGAAGTTTGTGAGATTACTTCTTCGAAACTCCCTAGCTTTTACCCCCACAGCGCATAGTTTATTAACCCAACACACCACTACACCACACTATTTAGACCCCAGTTCCTCCTGCCTGTCTGCTACACTTATGCAATTTGTCAGTCAAAAGAGAGGACCAACTTAGCTTCTCGCCTTGTGCATCGATCGGCAGGAGTCACTGACTCTGGTAGTGTATGCTGATAAGCCCATTTTGGTGTTAATCACTTTTGCTCTCATTGAACCCCCCCCTTCGGACTTCTCCTTTCCGGCCTGCTCACGTAGGCTGGTCACCTCCACTCTCCTTTTCCCCTTCCTTCGGGTCGTATCCCTCCTTCCCTGAGTCCGAAGGGAATACCTATTTCAGGAAATACAGAGGCGCCTCACTATAAGTTAAAGGTAATTTACACAAGGCGCCACTGGGCCTCTTTCTCCACGTATGTTGGCATCTCCTGATAAACGTACAGTGTTATAGGGTAACATTCTGCCCATAAACACCACTATGGGGAGATAGAGGTCGCAAGTGGACGGCTGGCCCCACTCCGTCATGTAATACTAATGTGCATGTTTATCTTCTTCTTTTCACTTTGTCAACCTGTCAGGTCCACAAGCCTCCTTAACAATCTCTAACTAAGGCTCAACTGTTTAATATAGGGTATTTTCCTCTCATTTGAAAATGCCCCATAACGCCAGGAGACATTCGAAAACTCCAGGTCCAGTGAAAAAAACGGTCCTGGACCATTTCACGCAACCCACTAAAGACCAGATTGAAGATTTTAACGATGGTCAGAGTGACTCTGAATCTCTAGGTGACAGCTCCCAACCTGACCTCACGCCACATGTCAGATCACAACACCTAATCACAGAGGAAACCCTCAAAAAAATGCTTGCAAACCAAACTATCTCCATTACCAAGGAAATTCAGCGCAACCATGCTGAACTCCGCAAGGACATTTCTGAGATTGGTGACAGGGTGGACTCCCTGGAAAGAAAACAGGACGATCTTGCCACCGACCACACAAACTTGCTGGCATATTCGGAATCTCTGGCGGACCAGATCAGTCAGCTGGAGTTTAAACTTGCTGATGTGGAGGATAGGGCACGCAGAAACAACGTAAGGTTCAGAGGAATTCCTGAGGACATCCAACCTGCTGAGATTCAAACTTTCCTGAAAGATCTCTTCAAAGACCTGCTGGGTCCAATGGAGGGGCTATCTGACACCATGGAACGAGAACATAGAGCTTTGCGACCTAGAAATGTCTCACAGGAGAAACCGAGAGACGTCATAGTCTGTTTCCATAGCTTTCTCTTCAAGGACAGACTCATGCAGGCGGCCTTTTGAAAACCACAGAGATCAGAGAGATTCAAGGACATACAGCTGCTGCCCGACCTATCTGCGCACACTTTACAGCACCGCAGATACTTCCAGCCAGTTACACAGATCCTCCGCAGGGAAAATATTAAATCTGCTCTCAAGATCCACCTACCCAAAAGCCCTGCCACAGCACTCCTACATCTAAATTTGCACGTTCTCCCTAAACATCAGCAGATCTTTTGTGTTTATCTCCTGTCATCAGTTAAAACTAATATTGCTAGATGCTGGAAGAAAGCTTCTCCCCCTAGTTGGTCTGATATTCTCAGAACTATGGCCTACTTACACGCTATGGAAAGAGACATATTCTATAGTCTTGACAGAAGTGACCATTTTGAGATTATTTGGGCTGACTGGACGGACACACACGACACCACATGGCTCCCCCAGGTCAGAGTATAAGAATCCACGCATCGTCTGCCTCAGACGATTCCTGATAGGACCCCCCCCCACCTCCCCCACCCATATAGATGAGCCCCCCCTCCCCCCCCCCCCTCCCCCCCCAACCTCTTTTGATAATCTCTCAGAAATGTACCGACTTCTACCTCTGATTCATCAACGCTTCAGTTATATAAGTACTGTTTGACATGTTATGTACTATAATGTGTAGGGGCCCTGCGAGTCCCCAATGATTGCTATACTTTGTTAAAATAAATAAAAATTATTTAAAAAAAAAAAAAATATTCATTCAAACCTCTCAACATTTGTGGCTTGGTATCAGAGACTCAGGAGGTTGACAGGGACCTATCACCATTTTGTGGGTGGAGCTGTGTTTGAAGGGATGGGATCATGGGTGGTTAGTGTGTCAGGCTGTGGGTGTGCCTAGGTGGTCAGTAGGCATGTCTGAATGGGATTGTGGGTGTGTCTAGGTGGTCAGTAGGCATGTCTAAATGGGATTGTGGTTGTGTCTGGGTGGTCAGTAGGCATGTCTAAATGGGATTGTGGTTGTGTCTGGGTGGTCAGTAGGCATGTCTAAATGGGATTGTGGGTGTGTCTGGGTGGTCAGTAGGCGTGTCTGAATGGGATTGTGGGTGTGTCTGGGTGGTCAGTAGGCATGTCTGAATGGGATTGTGGGTGTGTCTAGGTGGTCAGTAGGCGTGTCTGAATGGGGTTGTGGGTGTGTCTAGGTGGTCAGTAGGCATGTCTAAATGGGATTGTGGGTGTGTCTGGGTGGTCAGTAGGGGTGTCTAAATGGGATTGTGGGTGTGTCTGGGTGGTCAGTGGATGAGCCGGCAGTCCATGGGCATATGTAGGTACTCAGTGGGTGGGGTCTAGATAAATTTAGCAAAAAGGGACAAATGACTGTCTCAGAGGTACTGCAGGACAGAGCTCAGAATCAGCGATTATCCCCTTGAGATAGAGACAGTTGGGAGGCCTGTGCATTTCTTTTACTTTAAATGTAATGGGAAATGTTAGCCAAAATGTTGCTACCATGAATTTGAAAGGGCAGTTGCGAAATGTCTTAAAATATTTGTGTTTCACGAAAATAAGTAAAAGCTGTTTAAATTTATAGCAAACATAGCAGAAAATGTTAGAACCAGCTTACTGGTTGGCAGGGACAACTCCCACAAAAAAAGTTGTTTTATTCAGACAAGGAACATCCATTTTCCAGATAACAAAGGACTGTGATACATTCCAAAACATTCTCTTCTTGATGGAATGGAAGAGACAATAGATTTTAATAGCATGTCCCTTTAAAAAGCTTTTTTTTTCATGCAAAAAATGTTTTAACATGTTTATACATGATAGAATATTGCTGAGTACAACATCCCTTTAAATATGTGCAATAAATACTATTTGTAATGAACTTGCATTATTTTTTTGATTAGGTTTCCTGTTATTTAAATCCAATGAAGGCCAGAATCCATAACATGACCCTGCAACATGCTACACAGTGATCACTTGCTTTGTGCAGGAATTTATTTGTTGCTCCAAATGGAGATAAGACAAAAAACATTCAAGTGGGTTTTAAAAGGGTATGTCCCTGAACTTAAAAACACTGCAATTTTGCTAATGAAATTTCAGTTTCATATACTTATAAAGATATTTATTTTTTTGCTCAACTGCTGATATATATTATACATAAATACAAATGGCATTACTGCCCATAGTTGTCCAATGTGGCCCTTCGGTTCTTTTATGTAGCCCACTTCATAAGATAAAGTTGTTGGTTTTTTTGCCTGAACCCTGCATATATTATACAGCATTTTCATGGGGACGTTGTGCTATCCCATGGCATCTATATTCAGATATTGGTTCTGTGATGTTATAGTGAAGCATTGAACTGTGACCCCACATTAGTACCCAAAGTGCTCATCATGTGACTCATCTATACAATTGGCAGCTGAATTGGGAAAACAACTTGCGTCATTATTCTGCATTCAGTTTGATATTTATGTTTAAAAGGTTCCATTTCCAAATCAAAAGTTTCTTTTCAAAATATAGTTTTAGAATTTATTGTTAAATTGTTCACCAGGATGAAAATACATTAATAATTTAACCAGGAATAGTTTTAACAGAACATTTAAAGGGACATGAAACTCAAATGTATTCATTCATTATTTAGACAGAGAATACAACTTTAAAAAAGATTTCATTTTACTTCAATTATCAAATTTGCTTTGTTCCCTTTTTATTATTTGTTGAAGAGATAACAAGATAGGTAGCGTGCCCATCTGCAGCACTACATGTCAAGAAATAGTGCTGCCATCTAGTGTTCTTGCTAATGTATAACAGTGTTGCAAATCTGCTGTCATTTAGTTCTGCAGACACGTGCACGCTCCTGAACATATCTTACTGATGTTCAACAAAGGATAAAAAAAAAAAATCAGACAAGTTGATAATAGAAGTGCACTGGAAAGTTGTTTAAAAGTGTGTGTTCTATCTGAATCATGAAAGAAACAATCATGCTTTTGTATAAAGAGTGAGCTTGTCACCGCTCTCTAGAGAGGCCAACCATAGTTAACCCTGAATGAGAAGAATGGAAGCAAGGGTTATCGGTTGCCACCCGTCCCATACAATACAGAGCACTTATAAGTTACACATGCTGCAGGGAGGAATAGGAATAGTGCTGACAACAAACACAATACATGTTCCTCCCTGGCTGAGGTGGCAACCCTAATTATGTGACCCCACTTGGAAGAAGGGCAAGGGGTTAGCTAGAGGACAAGGGGTGGGCTTATAAACCCCTAACAGCAAGTTAAGGCAGACAGTCTATTCTGGATCAGCGCGTGGGGAATTTCTGTGACCTGCTGCAAAACAAACTGAGGGTTTAGGTAATGTGCAGCAGTTTGAAAACCTTCATTACAGATCTTGCACAATGCAGAATGTTTACACAAAATCAAGAGGGGATTAATGTGCCTTTAAAGCTTCAGACACACCTTTTACATTTATTAATCATTTATTTACCCCACAATC
This sequence comes from Bombina bombina, assembly GCF_027579735.1. NCBI lineage: Eukaryota > Metazoa > Chordata > Amphibia > Anura > Bombinatoridae > Bombina > Bombina bombina. The sequence goes on from NC_069503.1 coordinate 1,122,018,714, forward strand.
TCTCTCCCCTTAGTCTTTTATCATTTATTAATATTTCTCTCTAAGCTTCAAGCCAGTTATCACTGAATTCTCTGCTTACCGCCGGACTCGCTGCTTTCCAATGTCTGTTCAAGCTATCTCATTCTTTTGTAGTGACACAGTAGGTCTTGTAAAGATACTTTTAATTAAACACTGCACAGAACAAAACGTATCTCATTCTCTATAGCCTAGAAAAGTAAATGAGTGAGTGTCTGACAGTCCATAGGGTCAGCAGTTGACATTATAAGGCATTTTACTTATCAGACACCACCCTCAGCACAAGTCTTTTGAAGATATTTAGAAAACATAAGAGAGCTGAAGAATTCTAATCTGTTCCTAAAACATTGTATTAAATTGACTTTTATTAAATGGACTTTAAAATATGTTTATATGTATGAGATTACGTGTCAGTATATGTTTTGTATATATCCAGCCACTAATGCTATGTATATACTTTGCTGCTTGAGGAAGCAAGTTATTCTTGCGGAACATGTATGGCAATCGTTTTAAAGGGATAGTAACGTCCAAATTAAAGTTTCATGATTCAGATAGGGCATGTAATTTTAAACAGCTTTCTAATTTACTTTTATCATCAAATTTGCTTTGTTTTCTTGGTATTCTTAGATGAAAGCTAAACCTAGGTAGGCTCGTATGCTAATTTCTAAGACCTTGAAGGCTGCCTTTTATCTGAATACATTTGACAGTTTGTTTTACAGCTAGAGGGCAATTGTTCATGCATTTCCTATAAATAACATTGTGCTCATGCACGTGGAGTTATTTAAGAGTTATCACTAATTGCCTGAAATCCATGTCAAAAAAATTGAGATAAGGAGGCAGTCTGTAGAAGTTTAAATACAAAGTAATTACAGAAGTAAAAATGATATTAATATAACAGTGTTGGTTATGCAAAACTGGGGAATGGTAAATAAAGGGATTATCTATCTTTTTAACAATAACATTTTTGGTGTTTACTATCCCTTTAACTGTGTATCACACATTTGATTAAATTTACTTCCAAGTTAGCTTGGGAAGCTTTTTAAGTCATTTTGTTATCCTGTATGGTGATTAAGATCGCTGTGGGATTTCATTTTGTGTTCACGTAAGTGACTTATCCTGATCCATTGGTAACGGGAGGTGAGCCAGCTGGGGAGTTCTTGAGGACCCCGATTGCTTCACATGCACGTTGAGATAAGTGCTTCAGCTTTGTGAGTATCCTGTTTAAAGGGGGACCCGTGTCTAGGGGCCTGAACACAAAGATTTTATGCCATTGGAGCGCCTTCTTTTCTTTTTTTATAAGGGATTAACTGCCTAGTTGGTCATTCCCAGAGTATAAGTAAACCTTACACTAAATAACACACACAGAAGTGGGAAAAAGACAGTGAAACTGTTTAATTAGTTTAACATCAAAACCGGCTAAACTTTTCATGACTGGATGGCGGCAAGTGAGTTTCTACCTCCTCAGCAGTACTAGAGGACAATGGTCACGAGGGCAGCAATGGAGAATACCCCCCTCAATACAGAGACATTTGGTTAATTGGTGAGGGCCTATAGACTAAAGGAGGGGCACTACCTGAACGTTTTGTCCACCCTTTTTACAGGCCATCTTTCCACCTCAACCTCTCTGTCCCGATGGAACAAACCATGACTTCCCGCAGTCAGATTGTCATTGTATTCCAATCCTAAAGAGCCCTGCTGTTACCAATGTCATTAGGAGCTGGTTAACACACAGAGGAAGCAAAATATTAACAACGTATGAAGAAAAGCTCAAATAACCCTAACCCCATCATTGGATATTAGAGGAACTCTAAGGAAGTCGAAATGCTCAGGCCGCCAAACTTTCTTCAGGATTGGGAGGGTGGGAAAAGGCTCACTGACAATGAAGATGGAGAAATAGGCAAGCAGCCTGATACTGAGCATTTTTATAACGTAGGTGATCTACACCCACAAGACTGCAACATTGTTGTCCTCTTGCCCTCTACTCTTCTCTCTACCTCAGGCCTTAACCCTTGTCTCCTAGCCTATTTGGTTTTACACTTCCATTGTATATACCAGCTTTAAAGTGTTAGTTTAGAATTGGATTCCTCTTAATGTGCTTCCAATGATGTGCTATACCAACTGGAAAGTATAAACGCTATGGGGAATTGTTCCTTTGAGTTTATTTCTGTGTACAAAATAGCTTGTTTTGCGCTTTGAAACCAAAGCCCATTAAAATAGGCTGAAGTTGCAGGGAGAGCAGACCTAATCTTACCACTCACCTTATCTTACCACTCTATATAAACACAACAACGTTCTTGTCTCTGTCTGAGATAACAATTGTGATTGAACATTTCAGTACCCCCCCCCCGGGAACTGTACTTTCTTTCTGTAGCCATTAATGTGGTATTGACATTTTCAGTATAGGTGGCAGTTTTACCAGCAAAAACTGTTTTTTTTTTTTTTTTTTTTTTAAATGATAAAATAAAAACTTAATGATTCAAAGAATATCTAAATATTTTTTACAGTATAAATAATAATTTTTGATATTTAATATTTAAGTAATGTGTCTTAAGCTAACCCAACACTGTGATCTAAAGCGTGAAACCTTAAGCATGTTACACATTGTACATTCCTATGTTGTCCACATAGAAAAAAATATTTTTGATTATTAAATATATATTTCTTTATATATCTGATAATGTTCATGTAATGTATATATTATACCTATACTGTATTTCTATATGAATATAGATATACAGGTATAGGTATAGACAGATATATATAGACATATATATTAAAAATAAAAATAAGATTGTCTACTATGCAAAGAACTTTGGAATGAGTAATATTTACAGTAAATACACATTAAAAAACATTATTATAGAATTTTTAGTTAGACATTTATATATACAGTATATGTGTATATATATATATATATATATATATATATATATATATATATATATATATATATATATTACATCCCTTTGCAGTCAAAAACACAAATACATGGCCATAAACCATATACTTTTGAACCCTTATAAAAAAAAATATTAATGGGGGAACTTCCGGGCAGCGGCCATCTTAGGTCGAAATATTTTGAGCTGCTCCTCTCTGCAGGATCTTTTTCTAAAAATCCTTGATATTTGGAATTATTTTCTGTACAAACCTTCATATATATCCTAGTTTGGGAAGGAATTCTGCATAAATTGAGCTATATATTACACTACTCTGCAGCCCTAATATTCCGGAGACCATCTTGAGGCTACGGCCTCCATATCAATCCCCCAGCCGGTATCCCTGGATGCCAACTGCGTAGCAGTCTAAGATATAAGTTGCATATACATCGCTGACATTTGCTGATTATGGAGGAGTTTTACGTTTCTCTTAAGCTACTACTGGAGGAGTATGAAGAGAAAATATGTCTGACATTTGACCAAGCCCTCTCCATACGGACTGCACCTAATACACTGGGAAGCACAGCCATGCAGCAAGAACCATCACAGGAAAATCTATGGCCGCCTGATCTCCCACAGAGACCGGATTGCACAGAGTGCCTGACGGATGAAAAGGGGGGAAACCCGATGCAAGTCCTGCTTCAATCTAACCTCCCCTCCCTGGCTTTCTGGAGTGGGGACCTGGAACCCTCTGCTTTAACACAGAGAGAGCACAAAGTCATTTACGCCAACCGGCAACGTCACCCATATGGGATACACTAAACCCACTCCTAGATGGTCATCTGCTGTGGCGTGTCCAGGGGCCAGCTCTGCCGACCACCGGGAGAGATTCTGCTGACCCCCCTGGGTGGGGGATGGGGTTTCCTGGGATTGCACTTCACCAGAGCTGCTCTGACACGGTCTACATGAGGCACTACCAGGTTAATAGCAGTCAAGCCTCTGCCAAGAACTTTCTCTATCGTCTCAATCTTCTGGACCCTCTAGGGAACTGGATGCTTGCCCTGCTACTACAGTGCCCGGGGCCTCCAACCATATAGCATCCAGTACGCCGGCATCAACAGCAGCTGGGGGCCATCACGAGCTTTGCAAACAGTAAGCTGCTCTTTCACAACGGGCCCAGGGTAAAAGCCGGAGTTGGGTAAACAGATTTGCTCTTCTGATGGAGTGAGCGTCTCTCATTAGACATCCTTAAGGACATTGCAAACATTGAAGTGTAACCCCATGTTGTCCACAGAAGGATAGTCCCACTATACACCTACATGTTAAAAGATTGATTAACTCCAAGCCTTCTTTAGTAATATTTGGCAACTGTCTTACATGACCTATCTGCTGCCTTTGACACTGTTGACCATCCCCTTCTCCTACGGTCTCTCAGTTCTCTTGGTCTCTGTGACACTGCCCTCTCCTGGATTCACTCTTATCTCTCTAACAGATTCTTCTCAGTCTTTTTTGCTGGTGACTCCTCATCTCTATTGTCTCTGTCTGTTGGAGTACCTCAAGGCTCTGTCCTGGGTCCTCTACTCTTCTCTATTTACACTTCTTCACTGGGTAAACTTATCAACAGCTATGGCTTCAGCTATCACCTCTATGCTGATGATTCCCAGATCTACCTTTCTACCCCTGCACTCTCTCCTTCTATCAACTCTCACATCAGCAACTGCTTATCTGGCATTTCCTCCTGGATGGCCTCTCACCACCTAAAAATAAATATGTCCAAGACCGAACTACTTCTAATTCCCCCCTCTAGCTCCACTCCAGTCTCTAATTTTTCTATCACTGTTGGCGGCACCACTATCTCCCCATCACCCCAAGTCCGCTGCCTCGGAGTCACGCTTGACTCAAATCTGTTCTTTATTCCCCACATCCAACTGCTCTCTTCATCCTGCCACAACCACCTACGCAATATCTCCAAAATTCGCCCATTTCTAAGTGCTGAAACTACCAAACAGCTCATCCACTCCCTGGTAATTTCCCGACTTGACTACTGTAACAACTTACTAACTGGCCTCCCTCTCTCCCACCTCTCTCCCCTCCAATCCGTCCTAAATGCATCTGCAAGGCTAATCCACCTCTCTCTACGCTCTGTTTCTGCTGCGCCTCCCTGTGAGTCCCTTCACTGGCTCCCCATTCACAACAGAGTTAAATTCAAAATTCTCACCCTGACCTACAAAGCCTCACCAATGCTGCCCCACCCTACCTGTCCTCACTCATCAACAAATATACTCCTGCCCGTCCCCTAAGATCCAACAACGACCTGCTTCTTGCGTCCTCTACCATTACCTCCTCTCATTCTAGACTACAGGACTTCTCTCGTGCAGCACCAACCCTTTGGAACGCACTTCCTCGACATGTTAGACTTGCCCCTAACCTCTCCTCCTTTAAACGTTCCCTAAAGACCTTTCTGTTCAGGGAAGCTTATCACCTGACTTATTAACAAACTATCTTCAATTAACTAACAGTTGCCCTCTATCTCCTCACTAATATCATTCTCACCTCTGCAGTCCCCACCTCCTGTTTCCAAGCCTCCTACCCATCTAGATTGTAAGTTCCCACGGGAATAGGGCCCTCAATTCCCCCTGTATTTGTCCTGTAAAATTTTGTGTCTTATCGTATTGTTTTCTCCACTGTACTGTTATCCTGGGAATATTAACTAAAAAACAAATGTATCCTAATGTTGTATGCTGTTAAACTGCAGATCCCCTCACCCAGCATGAGGTATGTATTGGTATAACCCCCGCCCTCTACATGGCTCTAGCTGGCATACTCCAATCTACCAAGGGGCCCCTGATACACATAATATGTTCCACTAATGTCGCAACCCTAAACATATTCTTAAGAACCGGAAAAAAAAAGGAGAAGAAAAAAGAATTTCTGTTTTTTTTTTATTTATTTATTTTTTTACATTATAAGTGATGAGACACTATCTTCCCAAAGCTATTAACATCTGTAAATGAAATACAGATCCGCTAAGTAACATACCTTACAGACTTGTCCTTATAACAGAGTGGTTGGCTAGTTACCTATGTCTTCTAGGGGTTACAAGCCTCAAATTACTAATGATGACTTCATGTCTGAATCCTAAATCTGAGGTATGTACATAGCGATCCGGCAAAGGTCTATACTTGTCCCCTAAAATGTTATCCCTATGGAATATGTGGACTTACATTTACATACTCATCCTATTATTGTTCCTACCAGACGCTAACAGGGGCTGGAAGTGCTCAGATTAATAATATGAATATGAAGCTCTCTAAATGGATATAGAAGGGCTAAATTCTCCATAATACACTAGTTATATTATCAAACCTCCCCGATTACAACTATATTTTTAATACTTGTCTGGGTGTTATAACGTTTGTGCAGTCTATAGCTTGTATGTAGACATGCTTTAATCCTACTCTCATTAACTATATTAGCTCAGAGAAACAGAAAAGCGCCTGTATATAAAATCTGGAAAATGAGGTTAGTCACTTGGGACACAAGAACGGTCTCTTGCAATCAACAATAAAAAAAAAAACCTTCTGTGATTTTGTCCTTTACCTTCGAGGTCCAAGAGCAGCCTCTTGCTTCATTAAGGAGGCGTGTACACTAACTGGCATGTTGTTTGTATAAATCTCCCTTTGAATTTATTTTCTGATGCATTCATTGCCACCCTGAAACTGTTTTATTTCATGCACATACTGCATTGTTCTCATGTTACCTTGTTTTATATTTCTGTATGCTTTATTTTGAGCCTCAAATAAAAATAAAAAAAAATAAAAATAATTATTAATATTTGTATGACTAATATTAATCACATAGGGGCCGAATTATGTATGTGCGAGCGGACATCGATAAATGACGACAGCATACGCTGTTCTTGTGAACTGCTTGTGCAATGCCGACCCTTGCAGATTTGCGGGCAATCAGCCGCTAGCAGGGGGTATCAATTAACCCAATCGTATTAGATCCGGCGGATTGCAGACCGCGGCCTCAGAGGAGGCGTATGAGTTAAGAGGCAGCGGTCTTAAGACCGCTGCTTCTTAACTCCTGTTTCCAGCGAGCCTGAAGGCTTGCGCAAAAACAGAGGCATTGGGGCTGATACGGACCTTGTTAAATCGACCCCATACTGCTTATATGAGTGTAACACTTTATTTTAATGTATTGATGTTGTCTTGATGTAACTTTTGTGCAAGGTTTTTGATGTAACCCAAGGTTTTCAGTCGAGCGAACCCGGCGCACGTTGAATTAGATTGCGCTCAAGCTAGCGCGTTTATTTTAAACTTGTAATATGGATGGAGATGAATGTGCCCTCAATATTCTTCTATTGCGTGTGCATGCTAACGTTAGCGTGCCACTTGTAATCTAGCCCTAAATATTTATTGCTTTGTCCCACACCCCCTAAAGGACAAAAATGAAAAATATCTAAACTAGGGTCTGCTTTTTAGTCTCTCTAGGGAACGTGGGACAAACACAATCTTTACACAAATGGTGTTTACATACTTTTCATGCAGATACTTTGCAATGCAATGCTTAAATAGACATTAAAGTGCATCTAACACTGTGATAATTGTGTCAACACTACAGGGATAGACCCTTTTAAAAGCCTCTTAAGTAGGTTTATCTTATCTCCTCTGCTTTGGCTAATCGGAGACAAGATGTAAAAGGCGAAAGATTTATTAGATCTGAAGAGAGACCAGATGTAAATGAGCTTTTGCACTGATGTGAACAATAATTGTGTGGCATTTTGCAGTGTCAGCTAAATACAGTGTACTTAAGTATATGGAGTATGCAATTTAGCCTTCCTGGAAGAAGTGGAAAAAAAAGTGCTAACCGTTGCATTCAAGAGATAATCGGTTGAAAGTAAATGTATTCGCTCAAATGCAATTTAATTTATTTGCGGGGATAGTGCAAATTCAGTGCTCTGGTTAACTGTTATGCTTGACTAAAAGTTGTCAAAACACATTAAAAAAAACATTACAAACTACAGTTACACTTATAATAACACATCAAATAAAAATTATTTTAAAAAAAAGTTGGCTGAAAGATATGAGGTCTCAGGCAGACAAAGGGTTTTAACGTATGGATACATAAAAATATGTGTACATATGCACTTATGTATATTTTATGTTAGATTATTATTTTTAGTTATTTGTAGAGCGACAACAGATTTTGCAGGGCTAATATGTATTTACAGATATATACACACACATATATACAGTATACCACAAAAGTGAGTACACCCCTCACATTTTTGTAAACATTTTATTATATCTTTTCATGTGACAATACTGAAGAAATTACACTTTGCTACAATGTAAAGTAGTGAGTGTACAGTCAGTGTAACAGTGTAAATTTGCTGTCCCCTCAAAATAACTCAACACACAGCCATTAATGTCTAAACCGTTGGCAACAAAAGTGAGTACACCCCTAAGTGGAAATGTCCAAATTGGGCCCAATTAGCCTTTTTCCCTTCCCGGTGTCATGTGACTGGTTAGTGTTACAAGGCCTCAGGTGTGAATGGGGAGCAGGTGTGTTAAATTTGGTGTTATCACTCTTGCACTCTCTCATACTAGTCACTGGAAGTTCAACATGGCACCTCGTGGCAAAGAACTCTCTGAGGATCTGAAAAAAAAATTTGTTGCTCTACATAAGATGGCCTAGGCTATAAGAAGATTGCAAAGACCCTGAAACTGAGCTGCAGCACGGTGGGCAAGACCATACAGAAGTTTCACAGGACATGTTCCACTCAGAACAGGCCTCGCCATTGTCGACCAAAGAAGTTGAGTGCACGTGATCAGTGTCATATCCAGAGATTGTCTTTGGTAAATATAGACATATGAGTGCTGCCAGCATTGCTAAAGCAGTTGAAGGGGAGGGGGGTCAGTCTGTCAGTGCTCAGACCATACACTGCAAACTGCATCATATTAGTCTGCATGGCTGTCATCCCAGAAAGAAGTCTCTTCTAAAGATGATGCGCAAGAAAGCCTGCAAACAGTTTGCTGAAGACAAGCAGACTAATGACATGGATTACTGGAACCATGTCCTGTGGTCCAATGAGATCAAGATAAACCTATTTGGTTCAGATGGTGTCAAGCATGCTTGGTGGCAACCAGATGAGGAGTACAAAGACAAGTCTGTCTTACCTACAGTCAAGCATGGTGGTGGGGAGTGTCATGGGTCTGGGCCTGCATGAGTGCTGCCGACACTGGGGAGCTACAGTTCATAGAGGGAACCATGAATGTCAACATGTACTGTGACATACTGAAGCAGAGCATGATCCCCTCCCTTCAGAGACTGGAACGCAGGGCAGTATTTCAACATGATAACAACCCCAAACATACCTCCAAGACGACCACTGCCTTGCTAAAGAAGCTGAGGTGATGGACTGGCCAAGCATGTGTCCAGACCTAAACCCTATTGAGCATCTGTGGGGCATTTTAAAAATGGAAGGTGGGCGAGCGCAAGGTCTCTAACATCCACCAGTGTTGTCATGGAGGAGTGGAAGAGGACTCCAGTGGCAACCTGTGAAGCTCTGGTGAACTCTATGCCCAAGAGGGTTAAGGCAGTGCTGGAAAATAATGGTGGCCACACAACATATTGACACTTTGGGCCCAATTTGGACATTTCCACTTAGGGGTGTACTCACTTTTGTTGCCAATGGTTTATACATTAATGGCTGTGTATTGAGTTATTTTGAGGGGACAGCAAATGTACACTGTTATACAAGCTGTACATTCACTACTTTACATTGTAGCAAAGTGTCATTTTTTCTGTGTTACATGAAAAGATATAATAAAATATTTACAAAAATGTGAGGGGTGTACTCACTTTTGTGGGATACTGTATATATGTGTGTGTATATATCTGTAAATACATATTAGCCCTGCAAAATCTGTTGTCGCTCTATAAATAACTAAAAATAATAATATAACATAAATTATACATAAGTGCATATGTACACATATTTTTATGTATCGCTACGTTAAAGCCCTTTGTCTGCCTGAGACCTCATATCTTTCAGCCAACTTTTTTTATATGTATATATCTGTAAATACATATTAGCCCTGTGAAAACTGTTGGCGCTCTACAAATAACTAAAAATAATAATATACATTTAAAATACATAAATGCATATTGTCTGCCTCATATCTTTCAGCCAACTGTATATATATAAATCCAGAAGAAATCAGGCACTCTCTGGTGTTAAGTTCCTCAGTTTCTTTAATGTGATGTTTCTGGGTCTTTTAAACCCTTACTCAGACCATAAAAACATATATTTACAATCAAGACATATCCTCCTATATATATACCCCACACCGTGCAGCTAATTCAACTCATGTGTGCAGGACCGACGTCCCATTAGCGCTACTGTGCATACGTAAACGGCCTATTAACGGCAACCCACATGAGGCACAACAAAAAAAGCAAAGTGCAGTATTACCAAGTTATAGTTATGATCTCTTCCCATTCTTTGACATAAGCTACAGGATGTACAACTGCCCACTGCATTAATACAGTAACCCCCTGACAAATATGACAAATGACTATTAGAGTATATGAATTCCTGATTACTAATTGAAAAACATGGTGATCAAATACAGATATTCACACTTATAACAAGAGGAAATCGCCATATACACATTATGATAACATTGTCTACTAACATAGTGTGCGTGATCAAGACTGTGATATACTTAGAGATGTAATGACCTTCGCATAGTTAATTTTTGTTTAAAAACGGTTCTGATTCCCTAGGTGTGTATATATATATATATATATATATATATATATATATATATATATATATATATATATATATACAGGGAGTGCAGAATTATTAGGCAAGTTGTATTTTTGTATTATTGAACAACAACCATGTTCTCAAAGAACCCAAAAAAACTCATTCATATCAAAGCTGAATAGTTTTGGAAGTAGTTTTTAGTTTGTTTTTAGTTATAGCTATTTTAGGGGGATATCTGTGTGTGCAGGTGACTATTACTGTGCATAATTATTAGGCAACTTAACAAAAAACAAATATATACCCATTTCAATTATTTATTTTTACCAGTGAAACCAATATAACATCTCAACATTCACAAATATACATTTCTGACATTCAAAAACAAAACAAAAACAAATCAGTGACCAATATAGCCACCTTTCTTTGCAAGGACACTCAAAAGCCTGCCATCCATGGATTCTGTCAGTGTTTTGATCTATTCACCATCAACATTGCGTGCAGCAGCAACCACAGCCTCCCAGACACTGTTCAGAGAGATCTACTGTTTTCCCTCCTTGTAAATCTCACATTTGATGATGGACCACAGGTTCTCAATGGGGTTCAGATCAGGTGAACAAGGAGGCCATGTCATTAGATTTTCTTCTTTATACCCTTTCTTGTCAGCCACGCTGTGGAGTACTTGGACGCGTGTGATGGAGCATTGTCCTGCATGAAAATAATGTTTTTCTTGAAGGATGCAGACTTCTTCCTGTACCACTTCTTGAAGAAGGTGTCTTCCAGAAACCTGGCAGTAGGACTAGAAGTTGAGCTTGACTCCATCCTCAACCCGAAAAGGCCCCCACAAGCTCATCTTGTTGATAACAGCCCAAACCAGTACTCCACCTCCACCTTGCTGGCGTCTGAGTCGGACTGGAGCTCTCTGCCCTTTACCAATCCAGCCACAGGCCCATCATCTGGCCAATCAAGACTCACTCTCATTTCATCAGTCCATAAAACCTTAGAAAAATCAGTCTTGAGATATTTCTTGGCCCAGTCTTGACGTTTCAGCTTGTGTGTCTTGTTCAGTGGTGGTCGTCTTTCAGCCTTTCTTACCTTGGCCATGTCTCTGAGTATTGCACACCTTGTGCTTTTGGGCACTCCAGTGATGTTGCAGCTCTGAAATATGGCCAAACTGGTGGAAAAGTGGCATCTTGGCAGCTGCACGCTTGACTTTTCTCAGTTGATGGGCAGTTATTTTGCGCCTTGGTTTTTCCACACGCTTCTTGCGACCCTGTTGACTATTTTTGAATGAAACGCTTGATTGTTCGATGATCACGCTTCAGAAGCTTTGCAATTTTAAGAATGCTGCATCCCTCTGCAAGATATCTCACTATTTTTACTTTTCTGAGCCTGTCAAGTCCTTCTTTTGACCCATTTTGCCAAAGGAAAGGAAGTTGCCTAATAATTATGCACACCTGATATAGGGTGTTGATGTCATTAGACCACACCCCTTCTCATTACAGAGATGCACATCACCTAATATGCTTAATTGGTAGTAGGCTTTCGAGCCTATACAGCTTGGAGTAGGACAACATGCATAAAGAGGATGATGTGGTCAAAATACTCATTTGCCTAATAATTCTGCACTCCCTGTATATATATATATACATATCTATTTTGTAGCTAATGAATGCATTTCTGCTGGAGGTATACTCATATCAGAGGGGGGCTGCTGACCTGTCATTATAGTAACTAAGGTTATGTTTACAACAGCCGGGTGGGCGTATACCTATAGCGGACACATTTGACATGCAAGAGTTGATGTCTTGGGGATGTGAGTATGAACAGATGGATAGCCAATTGATTATTGGCAGCTGATGCCTATGCGCTTAAATAGGATGGCATACCTATTAGCGCAATGTGTTTTATCAGGATTGATATGTACTTAGTGATATATAGAATAATGTTTTTGCATAGTTGTGGATTGTTTTTTATACGGTTCTGATTACCTTGGTACATATGTGTTTGTATATATTTACATTCCAGCTAAATTCTGTTGGAGGGTACACTCGTATTATATGTTGGCTATTGGTCTGTCACTCTAGTAATTATCGTGGAGTTAACTACAACATAGCGGGCGTATACATATACTGGACACATCTGACATACTGATGAAGTGGGTATATACAGATGGGTAAATAATCGACTAATGACAGTTGATGCTTCTGTGAATGTTACAATACAAAGGTATGAAATACCATATGACATAGCAGGTTATGTATAACTAGTCCTAAAGCCTGTGTACACGGGCCATTTTTTGCAGCACAGCGGTCCCACCCTTTGCTCTCTTTCTATCCCCCCTCTCTTTTGCTCTCTCTTTCTCCCCTCTCTTTTGCTCTCTCTCTCCCCTCTCTCTTTTTCTCTCTCTTCCCCCTCTCTTTTGCTGTCTCTCTATCCCCTCTCTTTTACTCTCTCTCTCTCTCTCTCTCTCTCCCCCATCTCTTTTGCTCTCTCTCCCCCCTCTCTTTTGCTCTCTCTCTCCCCCCTCTTTTTTTCTCTCTCTCTCCCCCCTCTATTTTGCTCTCTCTCTCCCCACTCTCTTTTGCTCTCTCTTCCACCTCTCTTTTGCTCTCTCTCTCTCCCCCCCTCTCTTTTGCTCTCTATCTCCCCCTCTCTTTTGCTCTCCCTCCCCCTCTCTTTTGCTCTCTCTCCCCCTCTTTTGCTCTCTCTCTCCCTCTCTTTTGCTCTCTCTCTCTCTCCCCCTCTTTTGCTGTCTGTCTCCCTCTCTTTTGCTCTCTCTCTTGCCCCCTCTCGTTTGTTCTCTCTCCTCTCGTTTGCTCTCTCTCTGCTCTCGTTTGCTCTCTCCTCTCTTTTGCTGTCTCTTCCCTCTCTTTTGCTCTCTCCCCTCTCTTTTGTGCTCTCTCCCCCTCTCTTTTGCGCTCTCTCCCCCCTCTCTTTTGCGCTCTCCACCCCCTCTCTTTTGCGCTCCCTCCCCCTCTCTTTTGCGCTCTCTCTCCCCCTCTCTTTTGCGCTCTCTCCCCCCTCTCTTTTGCGTTCTCTCCCCCTCCTCTCTTTTGCGCTATCTCCTCCCTCTCTTTTGCGCTCTCTCCCCCTCTCATTTGCGCTCTCTCCCCCCTCTCTTTTGCGCACTCTCCCCCCTCTCTTTTGCGCACTTTTCCCCTCTCTTTTGTGCACTCTCCCCCTCTCTCTTTTGCTGTCTCTCTCTCCCTCTCTCTATGCCCCCTCTTCTGCTCTCTCTATCCACTCTCTTCTGCTCTCTCTATCCCCCCTCTTTAGAGCTCTCTATCTCTCTGTATCTGGCCCTGCCCAACCCCACCCGCATCACCACCCGGCCCCGCCCGCATCACGTCCGGCCCACCCCCCAGCCAACGCCCACTCAGCACCCATCCGGTCACGCCCACTCCACCACACAACGCCAGGTCAGTTGGAAGGCCAGGTGTGTTTGTCCTCGCGCACAGTCTCTACTGTGCATGGACAGCTTCGGACAAACACACTTGGCCTTTTATTATATAGGATTAAATTGATGCATATATAACATACGGTATTATCGATTTAACTGATTCTGGTCCTTGCTCAATAACGCCTAATCAAGGCTTAACAGGATACGGACATGCCTGGTTGATATTCTAATTGTCAAGTGCGTAGCAAATGGGTACTAATGATTATGTGCTGAATGCAATTATTTGCTTAACTTTGAATGTGCATTTACACTTTACTTTTTTGTTGCGACTCATGTGGGTTGCCGTAATTGGCTGTTTGCACATGCGCAGTAGCGCTAACGGGACGCTGGTTCTGCACACATGAGTTGAATTAGCTGCACAGTGTGGGGTATATATAGGAGGGAAAGTCTTGACTGTAAATATATTGTTTTTTATGGTCTGAAGAAGGGGTAAAAAACCCTGAAACGTCACATTAAAGAAATTGAGGATTTGTTCAAGAGCACCCTGGAAGCTGCATGAATCTTAGAGAGTGCTGGTCTGTATCTGATTTGGTATATATATATATATATATATATATATATATATATATATGTGTGTACATTGGAGCCCCTTTGCAGTCAAGTAGCTGAAAACATGAAAAACAATATTTAGCAATATTCACTTATGTGTTATAGTGCATATTTATGTAAATATTTCACATTCAATGTTCTACACATAGGGGAATATGTCCTAAGTGTTTTTAAACGATATTCCTATATATATAATCATCTTCTGTTTACTTTCAATTTGTAATACGCAAAAAAATATAATTTAGCGCTACTTGTAATCTGGCCCCATGTCAATAAAAAAGACTGGGTGACAAGCACCATCACCTCTAAGTTGTGCACGTGTACACACTTTTTTCATTTAATTGCAGTCTGGCTGTAGCACTGATGCCTAGAGGCCTACTTATCAAGCCGTCAACTTACTTGCACCAATACGCTTGCCTGACAACACCTAACTGCCGCGGACCTGAATACGTTCTCCATATTATACAGAAAAGCTGTCAAAAAGCTGCGCACCAAGTACGGGGCGATGAGCAGCGGACTGTTGTTAACTAACAGTCATCGATCTCGCTGCTATTCGGCTTTTTCACAGCTTTATTTGTATACTGTCACTAAGCACCGCCACTATACTAGACCTGTTTAACCCCTATACCCCGCCGCTCCCAGGACCCCCGCCGCAACTAAAGTTATTAACCCCTAAACCCGCCGCTCCCGGACCCCTGCCGCAACTAAAGTTATTAACCCCTATTCCTCCGCTCCCGGAGCCCACCGCCACCCTACATTATGTTAATAACCCCTAATCTGCTGCCCCCTATATCCCGCGCCACCTACAAAAGTTATTACCCCCTATTCCTCCCAGGCCCACCGCAACTAAATAAAGTTATTAACCCCTAAACCGCCAGCCCCCCACATCACCATAAACTAAATTAACTATTTAACCCTAAACAACCGCTAATTTTATATTAAATCTTTAACTCATCCCTATCTTATAATAAATTTAAACTTACCTTTAAAATTACATTAAACTATATTAAATTAATAATTAACCTACCTATTATAATATAATTACATTAAACCTATATTAAATAAAAATTAATCTAACCTAACTTTTAAACTAAAATAACATTAAACTACAAATTAAATAACTATATTACATATTTTAACACTTAACCCTACTCAAATAATTTAAATCTACACTAAAAATTACAAACTCTAAGTTACACAAAAAATAAACACTAAATTACAAAAATAAAAAAGAAATTATCAAAGATTTAAACTAATTACACCTAATCTAAGGGTGTCAGGGTGCCAGGAATCAGACTGAGCGAGAAGTTCCAAATTAATCACACCTTTATTCATAGCAAAAAATAATAAAAAGTCCACAAGTCAAAAAACAAACAGGAGTCAAAACCAGAGCTGGTAGTCAGACAAGCCGAGTCAGGAGCCAGAAGCGAATAGTCAGACAAGCGGAATCAGAAACAAGGAAAACAGCAGAGTCAGGAACAAGCCAGGGATCAGGAACCAGGAAGGACGTCAGGCAGCCAGGTAATACACAGGAACTCTCACAAACAGGTCTGAGACAGCGCACAGGCAAAGCATACTGAACAGAGGCCCTTTAAATAATAAGGCCTAGATTTAGAGTTCGGCGGTAGCCGTCAAAACCAGCGTTAGAGGCTCCTAACGCTGGTTTTGGGCGCCCGCTGGTATTTGGAGTCAGTGATTAAAGGGTCTAACGCTCACTTTTCAGCCGCGACTTTTCCATACCGCAGATCCCCCTACGCCATTTGCGTAAGCCTATCTTTTCAATGGGATCTTTCTAACGCTGGTATTTAGAGTCGTTTCTGCAGTGAGCGTTAGAGCTCTAACGACAAGATTCCAGCCGCCTGAAAAATAGCAGGAGTTAAGAGCTTTCTGGCTAACGCCGGTTTATAAAGCTCTTAACTACTGTACCCCTAAAGTACACTAACACCCATAATACTACCTATGTACCCCTAAACCGAGGTCCCCCACCACATCGCGCCACTCGATTAAAATTTTTAACCCCTAATCTGCCGACCGCCACCTACGTTATACTTATGTACCCCTAATCTGCTGCCCCTAACAACGCCGACCCCTGTATTATATCTATTAACCCCTAACTTGCCCCCCCACAACGTCGCGCAAGCTACTTAAAATAATTAACCCCTAATCTTCCGAACCGCAAAATCGCCGCCACCTACGTTATCCCTATGTACCCCTAATCTGCTACCCCTAACATCGCCGACCCCTATGTTTATTTATTAACCCCTAATCTGCCCCCCCCACAACCAGTCGCCGACACCTACCTACACTTATTAACCCCTAATCTGCCGAGCGGACCTGAGCGCTACTATAATAAAGTTATTAACCCCTAATCCGCCTCACTAACCCTATCATAAATAGTATTAACCCCCTAATCTGCCCTCCCTAACATCGCCGACACCTACCTTCAATTATTAACCCCTAATCTGCCGACCGGAGCTCACCGCTATTCTAATAAATGTATTAACCCCTAAAGCTAAGTCTAACCCTAACACTAACACCCCCCTAAGTTAAATATAATTTTTATCTAACGAAATAAATTAACTCTTATTAAATAAATAATTCCTATTTAAAGCTAAATACTTACCTGTAAAATACATCCTAATATAGCTACAATATAAATTATAATTATATTATAGCTATTTTAGGATTAATATTTATTTACAGGCAACTTTGTAATTATTTTAACCAGGTACAATAGCTATTAAATAGTTAAGAACTATTTAATAGTTACCTAGTTAAAATAATTACAAATTTACCTGTAAAATAAATCCTAACCTAAGATATAATTAAACCTAACACTACCCTATCAATAAAATAATTAAATAAACTACCTACAATTACCTACAATTAACCTAACACTACACTATCAATAAATTAATTAAACACAATTGCTACAAATAATAACATTAAATAAACTATCTAAAGTACAAAAAATAAAAAAGAACTAAGTTACAGAAAATAATAAAATATTTACAAACATAAGAAAAATATTACAACAATTTTAAACTAATTACACCTACTCTAAGCCCCCTAATAAAATAACAAAGCCCCCCAAAATAAAAAATTCCCTACCCTATTCTAAAATACAAATATTACAAGCTCTTTTACCTTACCAGCCTGAACAGGGCCCTTTGCGGGGCATGCCCCAAGAATTTCAGCTCTTTTGCCTGTAAAAAAAAACATACTATACCCCCCCCCCAACATTACAACCCACCACCCACATACCCCTAATCTAACCCAAACCCCCCTTAAATAAACCTAACACTACCCCCCTGATGATCTTCCTACCTTGTCTTCACCATGCCAGGTCACCGATCCGTCCTGGCTCCAAGATCTTCATCCAACCCAAGCGGGGGCTAGACATCCACTGAAGAAGTCCAGAAGAGGGTCCAAAGTCTTCCTCCTATCCGGCAAGAAGAGGACATCCGGACCGGCAAACATCTTCTCCAAGCGGCATCTTCTATCTTCTTCCATCCGATGACGACCGGCTCCATCTTGAAGACCTCCAGCGCGGATCCATCCTCTTCTTCCGACGACTAGACGACGAATGACGGTTCCTTTAAGGGACGTCATCCAAGATGGCGTCCCCTCGAATTCCGATTGGCTGATAGGATTCTATCAGCCAATCGGAATTAAGGTAGGATTTTCTGATTGGCTGATGGAATCAGCCAATCAGATTATAGTTCAATCCGATTGGCTGATCCAATCAGCCAATCAGATTGAGCTCGCATTCTATTGGCTGTTCCGATCAGCCAATAGAATGCGAGCTCAATCTGATTGGCTGATTGGATCAGCCAATCGGATTGAACTATATTCTGATTGGCTGATTCCATCAGCCAATCAGAAAATTCCTACCTTAATTCCGATTGGCTGATAGAATCCTAATCAGCCAATCGGAAATTCGAGGGACGCCATCTTGGATGACGTCCCTTAAAGGAACCGTCATTCGTCGTCTAGTCGTCGGAAAGAAGAGGTTGGATCGCGCTGGAGGTCTTCAAGATGGAGCCCGGTCGTCATCGGATGGAAGAAGATAGAAGATGCCGCTTGGAGAAGATGTTTGCCGGTCCGGATGTCCTCTCTTGCCGGAATAGGAGGAAGACTTTGGACCCTCTTCTGGACTTCTTCAGTGGATGTCTAGCCCCCGCTTGGGTTGGATGAAGATCTTGGAGCCAGGACGGATCGGTGAACCTGGCATGGTGAAGACAAGGTAGGAAGATCATCAGGGGGGGGTAGTGTTAGGTTTATTTAAGGGGGGTTTGGGTTAGATTAGGGGTATGTGGGGTGGTGGGTTGTAATGTTGGGGGGGGGGGTATAGTATGTTTTTTTTTACAGGCAAAAGAGCTGAAATTCTTGGGGCATGCCCCGCAAAGGGCCCTGTTCAGGGCTCGGTAAGGTAAAAGAGCTTGTAATATTTGTATTTTAGAATAGGGTAGGGAATTTTTTTATTTTGGGGGGCTTTGTTATTTTATTAGGGGGCTTAGAGTAGGTGTAATTAGTTTAAAATTGTTGTAATATTTTTCTTATGTTTGTAAATATTTTATATTTTCTGTAACTTAGTTCTTTTTTATTTTTTGTACTTTAGATAGTTTATTTAATGTTATTTATTTGTAGCAATTGTGTTTAATAATTTATTGATAGTGTAGTGTTAGGTTAATTGTAGGTAATTGTAGGTAGTTTATTTAATTATTTTATTGATAGGGTAGTGTTAGGTTTAATTATATCTTAGGTTAGGATTTAGTTTTACAGGTAAATTTGTATTATTTTAACTAGGTAACTATTAAATAGTTCTTAACTATTTAATAGCTATTGTACCTGGTTAAAATAATTACAAAGTTGCCTGTACAATAAATATTAATCCTAAATAGCTATAAGATAATTATAATTTATATTGTAGCTATATTAGGATTTATTGTACAGGGTAAGTATTTAGCTTTAAATAGGAATTATTTATTTAATAAGAGTTAATTTATTTCGTTAGATAAAAATTATATTTAACTTAGGGGGGTGTTAGTGTTAGGGTTAGACTTAGCTTTAGGGGTTAATACATTTATTAGAATAGCGGTGAGCTCCGGTCGGCAGTTAGGGGTTAATAATTGAAGGTAGGTGTCGGCGATGTTAGGGAGGGCAGATTAGGGGTTAATACTATTTATGATAGGGTTAGTGAGGCGGATATAGGGGTTAATAACTTTATTATAGTAGCGCTCAGGTCCGCTCGGCAGATTAGGGGGTTAATAAGTGTAGGTAGGTGTCGGCGACTTTGTGGGGGGCAGATTAGGGGTTAATAAATATAACATAGGGGTCGGCGATGTTAGGGCAGCAGATTAGGGGTACATAGGGATAACGTAGGTGGCGGCGGTTTACGGAGCGGCAGATTAGGGGTTTAAAAGTGTAATGCAGGGGTCAGCGATAGCGGGGGGCGGCAGATTAGGGGTTAATAAGTGTAAGGTTAGGGGTGTTTAGACTCGGGGTACATGTTAGAGTGTTAGGTGCAGACCGGTAGGAAGTGTTTCCCCATAGGAAACAATGGGGCTGCGTTAGGAGCTGAACGCTGCTTTTTTGCAGGTGTTAGGTTTTTTTTCAGCTCAAACAGCCCCATTGTTTCCTATGGGAGAATCGTGCACGAGCACGTTTTTGATGCCGGCCGCGTCCGTAAGCAACTCTGGTATCGAGAGTTGCATTTGCGGTAAAAAGCTCTACGCTCCTTTTTTGGAGGCCTAACGCAGCATTTGTTTGAACTCTCGATACCAGAGTTAAATTTATGGTGCGGCCAGAAAAAAACCAGCGGAGCGTTAACAGCCCTTTTACCGCCGAACTCTAAATCTAGGCCTAAGTGATGACATCACAATTCTGAGACTGCATCCTGTCTCACATGGATGATGCACCACCAGTCTGGCCATAAAAGGAAGTGTAGGAAATGAGCAGCATCCCCCACAATGCACCATAGTCAGGAGAGAGAGTGAGTAAAATGGCTGCCAGCAGCACATGGCAAACAACAGGGAAAAAAACCCTGACAGTACTCTCCCGTCAACGACCCCTCCCCGCTGGAGGACAAAAAGGCTTATTGGGGAAACAGGCATGGAAGCAACAGAGGAGGGTGAGAGCATGAACATCAGAGGAGGGAACCCAAAAAACGCTCCTCCGGACCGTAGCTCCTCCAGTGAACCAAATACTGTACACAGCCCCTGGACATACGAGAGTCAATAATGCTGCTGACCTCATACTCCTTATGGTTGTTCAACAAAGATAGGATGGGGACCGAGGCAACACAGTGGTAAACTGATACAAACCAATGGTTTTCAAGAGGGAGATATGAAAAACATTGGAGATGCGCATAGCAGGAGGAAGGTCAAGAGCGTAGGACACAGGATTAACCCGTCGGAGTATTCGAAAAGGACCAACATAACGGGGAGCCAATTTATGGAAGGCACGCGAAGGTTCAAGTTGCAGGAGGGACAGCCAAACTCTCTCACCAACCTGGTAGGAAGGTGGCGGGCAGACGCCTATGATCAGCCTGGAACTCTTGGGCTCTGCATAGAACGATGAAGGCAATCCTGAATCTGCACCCACATGAATGGAGTTGCCGGAGATGCTCCTCCAAAGCAGGAATACCATCAGACATGAATGAATCGGGTAAGGATGGGAAACTTGAAACCCATAATTCGCCTTGAACGGGGATAACTTGGAGGAAGGCATTAATAGCACTATTACGAGCAAACTCTGCCCAAGGTAACAGTTCAGACCAATTATTGTGGTGATCTGAGACATAGCAATGGAGGAACTGTTCCAGAGCTTGATTAGACCGTTCCGCAGCCCCATTGGCATTGAGGGTGATATGCGGAGGAGAAGGAAAGCTGGATCCCCATTTCAGCACAAAAGGAACACCAAATCTGGAGACAAACTGGCTACCCTGGTCCGACACTATCTCCTTGGGTAACCCATGTAAATGGAAGACCTCCCGGGCAAAAATTGAAGCAAGCTCCTGAGCGGTAGGCAGCTTCATCAAGGGAATGCAATCTGACATTTAGAAAAACGGTCAACCACCATAAGGATAACAGTATTGCCATTGGAAACAGGGAGCTCGACAATGAATTCCATGGAAAGATATGTCCAAGGACGCTCACCATTAGCAATAGGTTGAAAAAGACCCAACACAAAGACGTCGAAGAGTCTTATTCTGTGCACAAACTGAGCAGGAGGCAACAAATGCAGCAATATCAGAACGAAGACCTGGCCACCAGAATTGTCGAGTGACAGACCAAATAATTTGGTTCTTGCCTGGGTGACCTGCGGCTTTACGATAGTGGTAAGTGTTTAGTTTAGTTATGAAGATTCTCAGGAACAAAACACTTACCACTAGGTTTCTCAGGAGGTGCATTGGTTTGTGGCAGCCATGATCTCCTCCCCCAAGGGAGAAGTCAAATTAGTACGTATGGTAGCCAAAATATGGTCAGTAGCTATAACAGGAGTAGGTACAAAACTCCTCCTTGGACAGAGGCAAAATTGTCGAGAGAGGGCATCAGCCCTAACATCCTTACTACCAGGCAGGTAGGAGACCACTAATTATACTGAGACAAAAATAGCGCCCCATCTGGCCTGTCGGGGCGACAAATGTTTTGCTTTGGATAGATAAGTTAAATTCTTGTGGTCAGTAAGAATGAGCACTGGCAAGCTAGTACCTTGAGAAGATGCCTCCATTCCTTGAGTGCCAAAATTATGGCCAGTAATTCCCCTGTCGCCAATTTCATAATTGCACTCACACTGGAGACAATTTCTTAGACAAGAAACAACACAGATGCAAGGAAACCATCAGGCGTAGGACGTTGAGACAAGAGGGCACCTACTCCAGTCTCAGACGCATCGACCTCAAGAACGAAAGGCATGACAGGGTTAGGATGAGCCAGAACTAAAGCGGCAGCAAAGGCAGTCTTAAGACTATCAAAGGCCTTAATGGCAGTAGGTGACCAATTGAGTGGATCATTCTCTTTACGGGTCATGTCTGTGATAGGTTTTCACCAAGGAAGAAAAGTTTTTTTTCTTTTTTTTTATTTTTTTTTTTTTTTATTGAGAGAAACACATTGTGAACATCAAGTATTACATCATACCAATAACATCACAAAATATGATCCAAGGAATCAGGACAGAAACAGGCAATACAATTTCAACAGAGAATTATCTTCAATATTTCTCATTTGCACATAACATATAAATTCTCAAATATCTCAGGAATTTGTCAAGAGCCTAAGACACCTAGGTTCCTCACATGTAATTATCTCCCATATTTTCCATTTTATTATTATTAATTATTTTATTTAAATGTCAACAGTAATTTAGAAAAACAAATGTCAGAAGAAATCACAAAAATCAAACAGTTCAAAATTGTTTTACATTTAAATCAAGAACAGTGAGCAAGTAAATATTCTGCTAAATTTTATCTCTGAATTAGTCAACCCAACATGGGATGCCAAAGCCAAAAAAGAAAAAAGAGAAAGAGAAGAAGGAAGAGGGGGAAACGAAAAAAAAAAGGGGAGGAAGGAGAACAAAACAAGAGAAAAAGGAAGGGGAAGGACAAGGACACCCAGAAAGAATCCACTCCCCCCCCCCCGCCGAAGCCAGAGACTAGGGAAGAGAGTGCAATTGTATGAGACCAGGGGAAATCCCAGAAAATCATCTAAGCTCCTCTCAACTAATAAATTGTTACCAGACACCTAGAAGCACCCGTTCCGAGTTTCTGAATGGGAATATTAAGTCATTCATCTCTGTATCTGGCAATGACCTATAAAGTAAATATTAATGTATACCCCAGCGCCAACTACAACCTTTTGTGCCCAGGGCAGTGATAACCTAGCTATCACTCGTAAGAATCAAGAAAAGGGAATTATACCTAGGCGCCAACCAGAGGAGGCTAAGGTTGAATTACTTAAAAGTTTTTAATGACATATATGCAAAAACGATATTAACAATATAAACAATGGTTAAAAAATGCAATGTTAAAGATCAGTTAAAAGTAGGTGCAGTGGATCCACGCAGGTACAACTAATTTCGTAAATATAGTAGACAATAATATAGTAGACAATAATGTAAAATCAGTTTGTAAAAACAATTCTTGAACTAGATGCTTGATATCCTAAAACAAATACATGCAAAGTGGCTGGCAATGCAAATAACAAATAATGAATTCAGATGTGCACAAAAACAAATAGTGCTGGAAAATTCTAAAAAAATAGTTCAAATCACAACTTAAATGAGTGCAAAAATTGAGTCCAAGGTGATAACCTGTAGAAAAATAAGGTGTCCAAAAATTAAATGGCACTAAAAAGTGTGGAATCCTAGAACATAGTGTAGTGGATAACCAAATGTTGAGAACAATGATGATGAAATCCAAAAATATGTGAGAAAAAAAGTGCAAAAAAAGTTAAGTGTGTCTCCAATGTTAGTGCTTCTGTCCGCTGTGGGCCAACCAAATTGCTGACCAAATAAAAACCCTGTGGAGAAAAGATATAACAAATGTGTAGATCTATAAACAATAAATGCTCCCAAATGAAATAAGGCTTAACCAGTGTCTACGCGTTTCGGCCCTCTCTGGGCCTTTCTCATTATTTGTTATTTGCATTGCCAGCCACTTTGCATGTATTTGTTTTAGGATTATCAAGCATATAGTTCAAGAATTGTTTATTACAAACTGATTTTACATTATTGTCTACTATATTATTGTCTACTATATTTACTATAATTATATGTACCTGCGTGGATCCACTTCACCTACTTTATTAACTGAATCTTTACCATTGCATTTTTAACTATTGTTATATTGTTAATATCGGTATTAGCATATCTGTCATTAAAATCTTTTAAGTAATTACCTAATAAAGGGCTGGACCATTTGGCAAAAAATTGTCTAATGTCATAGTCATTATCTAGATTAGTGTCCCTTTGTTCTAGCAAGCATTGTTTTTTCAAAACAATTCTTGATCTCTGGAATAGATGGGGCTATTCTTAATTTCCAATTTTTAAGACTAAGATATCTAGTTGCCAGTATAGAAAGAAATATCAATTTATCATTTGGATTATGTTTGCTTTGTACCAAAGATGATCTGTTGCTGTGTAAAAGCCAGTTGAGAGACATTTAAGTTTTATTGAACCAAAACTCTAGCTTCCATCAAAGATGCCTTATTTTAGGACAGGTCCAACTCATGTGCATTAAGTCAGCTGCAGGGAGCGCACATTTCGGGCATTTATTAAAAGCAAAATAATGAATTTTATGGCCCTTTTCGGGAGTTGAAATATGCATTGTGTAGGAGTTTGACTGCATCTTCCCGCCAGGTGGCTGATAGAGTCACCTGGGCTACTTTGCAAATTGAGGATTGGACGGTTTTTATATCAATGTTTGAATGAGGTAACAGTCCGATTCCATAGGGAAGTAGTTTTCCTCCAGTTCTAATTCACCCTTGCTGAGTTTAATTAGCTGATAACACATAGAGATGGATCTGACACTGTTTTTGAACAAAGTGAGCAGCTTTCTAATTTACCCAGAGTCCAATTCCATCTTGTCTCACTCATCAACTCACAGAGGAGATGCTCTGCTTTGCAAATATGCAAATAATTCCTTGTTCTTAATTTGAAACTCTGTTTTTAATTCATCGAAAGATTTGACACATTTTCTCTCTGTGTCCCAGAGTTGTATCAACCTGTCCAAGCCTAGGTTATGCCATTTTTTAAATGTTACAGAGTTCAACCCTACAGGAAATTTCGGGTTCCCCCTTAGTGGGAGATACTGAGAAACTTTACAATTTAAGGATAATGAACTACTCACTTTCTACCAAGCCTTCAATGGGTTAGAAAAGGATTTAAGCCGTTTGATTTAGCTTGGTAATTCTTTGGGAGGGCAGTGAATTAAGGCTAGCGGTAGGTAAGGACTACATATATCTTCCTCTAAGGGGTTATTCGTGACATAATTACTGTGTGAAATCCAATCAGCCACCACCCGGACCAAGAAAGCATAGTTGTATGAACGAATATCTGGTAATGCAAGGCCACCGCTGCTTTTTGGAAGAAAGAGTTTACTTAGGGATATTCTGGGTCTTTTCTCCTGCCAGAGAAATCTACTAAGTATGCTATTGAGACAGCAGATATCCCTTTCCACATAATTAGAGGAACGTTCTGTAATACATAAAGAAGTTTCGGAAGCAAAATCATTTTGATAGGGCGATCCGACCGGAGATAGATAGTGGCAGGGATTGCCAATTTTTAAGTTTCTCCTTATATTTGCTAGAATTGGAGAAAAATTGAGATTGTAGGATCTCCCCTGATAAAGTAGGGATAAAAATACCTAAATATTTGAGAGAGTTTCTGGCCACAGAAAAAGGGATAACAGAAGGAGAGTTACTATTCTGTCTGAGCCATAGCAATTCTGACTTTGCTTCATTTATCTTGTAACCGGAAAAGGCCCCCCGAATATGGCAGTGATATCTAAAAGTTTAGGGATACTGGTGTTGGTATCCGAGAGATATAAGAGAAGATCATCGGCATAAAGAGCAATTTTTATGACCTGGTTACCTATTCTAATTCCTGACAACTGTTGTCTAACCATGATTGCCAGCGGTTCGATTGAGATGTCGAAAAGTAGGGGGGACAGGGGGCACCCCTGGCGTGTTCCCCTCCCAAGAATTATCTGTGGTGAGAGGGTTTGATTAACCATCAACCTTGTAAATGGTGCTTTATACAAATTTGTGATAAAATTTAAGAACTGGTCCTTAAAACCAAATTAACCAAGAGAGGGTAAATAGATGATCAAAATGTATTGAATCAAACGCTTGCTCTGCTGAGTCCGGTTCCATCCCATCTCCCCCACTCTCCGACACCTGCATGGTCTTAAAATACTCCGCAATAACTATAGCCTCCCTAATTTTTGCTGAGGAGTTTCGACCATAGAGAAACCCAGCCTGATCCGGGTGAATAACAATGGCGAGTGGTGTCTGAAGGTGCCCGGCAATAACTGAACATAGAATTTTGTAGTCTCCAATTAAGAGAGATATGGGTCTATAAGACTCCCTGAGGGTGGGATCTTTCCCAGCCTTCAGAATTAGCGTAGTGTTGGAGGCAGAAAAGGAGGCAGCCACTGGATTACCCTTGGCATACATACTATTATATAGATTTTGAAGGTAGGGGGTGACCTCAGAGCTCATAATTTTATAAAACTCATTCGGAAGGCCATCTGGCCCTGGTGCTTTATTAGTGGCGAGCTCTGAAATGATTTTTTTTATCTCTATTTCGGTAATTGGGGCATTGAGAGAATCAGCCATCTCAGCCGAAATTTTAGGACAGGAAATATGACTCCAAAATTGTACTGCTTCAGTAAGGTTTGAACTCCTGTAGGAGTACAGTTCCTGATAATACCTAACAAATGTCTCAACAATTTCATCCGATTTATTAAGATAGATACCATTCTGTTGAATATTCTCAATATGAGGTGACTTTTTCTCCCTTTTGACCAGGTTCGCCAACAATTTGCCGGATTTCCGAATCTATAGATCCTGGCTTGAAATCTTAGATCCCTCTGGGTTTCCTGAAAGACAGCGAATGCGTCTCCAGCGTTTTTGGCCCGGACATATTTTGCCCAGTTTGTAGCAGATTTTTCCAGCAGATAAGAGTTATAAGAATTAATTATTGCGTTAGTAATTTCTTTCTCTCTTGTTCTAATTTTTCTAAGCCTTGCAGCACTGTAAGCTATAATTTCACCCCTGAGCACTGCCTTCGCTGCCTCCCAGAAAACCAGAGGGGAACCTATGTGGGCTTGATTATGTTGTAGATAATCGGAAAATTTGAGTTTGATCCAGTTTTTAAATTTCAGATCGGTCGCGAGATATGAAGGAAAGTTGAAGCGTGTTGATCTGTTTTTAAGGTGGTTGAGCTGGAACTCCAGTGAGAAAGGACCGTGGTCTGAAAGAAAGATAGGCAGTATATCTGCTTTTACTTCTGACAGCTTTAGCCTATCATTAATGAGAAATAGATCAATTCTAGAAAGGGTTTTATGAGCCTTGGATAGACAAGTATAATCCCTGACATCAGGGTTCTGAAGCCTCCAGAGGTCTTTTATCGCAAGATTCTGCGTAATTAATTTTATTAATTTAGATTCTAAGTTGTCCTTTTTTTGTTTGAGTGTTTTATTGGAGTTTCTAAGTCTGTCCAATGGGCAATGAGGAGACATGTTGAAATCGCCACCAAGGACCAGATGGCCTTCCTGAATGGAGAGAATTTTGGCCTGGATCCTAAAACAGAAATCTGGATCCAATTTGTTAGGAGCATAAATGTTACACATGGTAAAGATTATTTTTCCGATTTTTACTTTTATTATCACAAATCTTCCTTCATGATCTACTTCACTGTGAATGACCTCTAGGTTAATTTTTTTCCCTATTAAAATGGCCACCCCTCTCTTCCTTCCAACCCCTTGGGAAAAGAAAATTTCTTTCACCCAGGAAGATCTGAGTTTCAGGGACTCCCCTGATGTCAAATGTGTTTCTTGTAAGAATGCTATGTCCGTCCCGAGTTTCCTCAAGTGTGTAAGAATGGCTTTTCTCTTAATGGGGGTAGAAATCCCACCCACATTCCAGGAAATTAATTTAAAATTTGCCATTTAAAATCAAACTAGTAAAATGATGCGGGTAGTGTGGAGGGTAGGAAAGGAAGAAGAAAGAAGAAAATAAAAAAAATAAAATGGGAAATGGGGGGGGGGGAGTAGATAACCCCCCCTGGGGAATGCCCCCTCTGGACCAGCATGGTTAATGTTCATTACAGCTTAAGAAAAGAGAGGAAAAAAATAAAAAAAAGAACCATACAGTAGTGGCTTATTTTCGGCCTAGCAATTGTGTTCCTACCAAGTTAAAATCTTTCAGGTGTTGCTCTACCTCTTGCATGTTGTTTAGTATATAAAAATTCTCATCCTCTGTAATTTTAAGTTTTGCGGGGTAAATAATAGTGGCTTTGTATCCTTTTTGGATTAGTTTGGTGCAAGTGGGGGCTAGTGCCTTCCTTTTAGATGTTGTCTCAGCTGAAAAATCCTGGAACATGAGGATTTTAGTTTCCCCAAGTGTAATAGGTTGGTTCTTTCGATAAAATTGCATCAATGTAATTTTATCTTGATAGTTTAAAAGTTTTGCTATCACTGGTCTGGGTCTGTGGTTACCTTTGTTGTCCACCCACGGTCTGCCTAGCCTATGTGCCCTTTCCACTGTGATATGTGGGTAGTTAGATGGAATTTTAAGAAGTTGGGGTAGTACTTAAGAGATAAAAGAGTTTAAGTGCTCATATTTCTTATCCTCTGGGACCCCTATTAGCCGAATGTTATTCCTACGGGCCTGGTTCTCGAGATTTTTGAGTTTAGCCTGTATTGTGGTAATAGAAAGATTAGTAGATTCTATGTTAGCGCTATGAATAGTGGTAAGATCTTCCACATCTGACATCGTTTGTTCAACTTCGTTAATTCTGTTGGCAAACTGTCTAACTTCTTGTGATAGCAGTGTAATATCTTGTCTGATCTCTAATTTGAGCGCATCAAAATTGGGAGTTAGGGCTTCTGTAATTCTAGTGACTAAGACTTGCATATCAAGTGTATCAGTCATAGGGAGTACAGCGGCAGATGTTACTTGTAAATCAGGTGGAGCATCTGAGGTGTTCTTCGCTCTCCTATCTCTTTGCCTTGCGGTCATGACTGGACGAGGGAGTCTTAGAGTGAGAGTGAAAAAATGTATCCATGTGCCAAAATCAAGAAGAAAAAAGAAGGGGGTAAACTATTTATATTGGGGGAGAGGAACCTCCCAGTGCAAAGGGAAAAAAAAAGGGACAGGAAAAAGTGAGGTAGGGGGTGGAGGAATCTAAGTGTGGGGAGTAGTGCAGGGACAAGGGTTGTGCTAGTTATTAACCTGGTTGGCAGAAAGAAGGAAGAGAAAAGAAGAAAGACAGCTGATAACCAGGAAGTGAATTAGGGCTCGCTTGCCGAGTCAGGCGCAGCCTGACAGCAATGGTAGTATTTTAAAAAGAGGTTGCTCAACTGTACACAATAATTGCTCTGTAATATTACCTAGAGGCTAGTACCTGTTACTTGAAGGAATAAACTCAGACCCTGGGTGATTTAACTATAGCAGGGTGAAAATTGTAGAGTCAATCAATTTTATGTCGTATGTCCCTGACACTTATTTTTAAGGGGAGAGGTCAGAGGAATTAGATATATTGAACTGAATCAAGTTTGTTTATATAAGAACCTCCCTCACTTGTCTTGGCACCTTTCAACTAGATTGTCTCTACAAGGCTATGTTTAGAGCTCTGCTTAGTCTAGGCATGCCTTGTAGTGTGTAAAATAATTTTGTGCAGAATAGCAGAATATTAACCTGAGTTCAATTTATAAGTAACTAACGGCTAGATTTAGAGTTCTGCGGCCAAAGGGGTGCATTAGCTACGCGTGCTTTTTTTCCCCCGCACCTTTTAAATACCGCTGGTATTTAGAGTTCACAGAATGGCTGCGTTAGGCTCCAAAAAAGGGAGCGTAGAGCATATTTACCGCCACTGCAACTCTCAATACCAGCGTTGCTTACGGACGCGGCCAGCTTCAAAAACGTGCTCGTGCACGATTCCCCCATAGAAAACAATGGGGCTATTTGAGCTGAAAAAAAACCTAACACCTGCAAAAAAGCAGCGTTCAGCTCCTAACGCAGCCCCATTGTTTTCTATGGGGAAACACTTCCTACGTCTGCACCTAACACTCTAACATGTACCCCGAGTCTAAACACCCATAACCTTACACTTATTAACCCCTATTCTGCCGCCCCCGCTATCGCTGACCCCTGCATATTATTATTAACCCCTAATCTACCGCTCCGTACACCGCTGCTACCTACATTATACCTATGTACCCCCCCTAACACCGCCGACCCCTATATTATATGTATTAACCCCTAATCTGCCACCCCTGCTATTGCTGACCCCTGCATATTATTATTAATCCCTAATCTGCCGCTCCGTACACCGCCGCTACCTACATAATCCCTATGTACCCCTAATCTGCTGCCCCTAACACCGCCAACCCCTATGTTATATTTATTAACCCCTAATCTGCTGCCCCCCAACGTCGCCGCCACCTACCTACAATAATTAACCCCTAATCTGCCGACCGGGCAGCTCACCGCTACTATATAAATGTATTAACCCCTAATCCGCCTCACTCCCTCCTCAATAACCCTATAATAATGTATTAACCCCTAATCTGCTCTCCCTAACATCGCCGACACCTAACTTCAAGTATTAACCCCTAATCTGCCGACCGGAACTCACCGCTACTCTAATAAATTTTTTAACCCCTAAAACTAAGTCTAACCCTAACACCCCCCTAAATTAAATATAATTTTTATCTAACAAAATAAATTAACTCTTATTAAATAAATTATTCCTATTTAAATCTAAATACTTACTTCTAAAAAAAATCCTAATATAGCTAAAATATAAATTATAATTATATTGTAGCTATTTTAGGATTAATATTTATTTTACAGACAACTTTGCATTTATTTTAACCAGGTACAATAGCTATTAAATAATTAATAACTATTTAATAGTTACCTAGTTAAAATAATTACAAAATTACCTGTAAAATAAAGCCTAACCTAAGTTACAATTAAACCTAACACTACACTATCAATAAATAAATTTAATAAAATACCTAAAATTATTTACAATTAAACCTAACACTACACTATCAATAAATTAATTAAATACAATACCTACAAATAAATACAATGAAATAAACTAACTAAAGTACAAAAAAAATAAAAAAATATTTACAAACATTAGAAAAATATTACAACAATTTTAAACTAATTACACCTACTCTAAGCCCCCTAATAAAATAACAAAGCCCCCCAAAATAAAAAATGCCCTACCCTATTCTAAAATTAAAATAGAAAAGCTCTTTTACCTTACCAGCCCTGAAAAGGGCCCTTTGCGGGACATGCCCCAAATAATTCAGCTCTTTTGCCTGTAAAAAAAAAACATACAATACCCCCCCCAACATTACAGCCCACCACCCACATACCCCTAATCTAACCCAAACCCCCCTTAAATAAACCTAACACTAAGCCTCTGAAGATCTCCCTACCTTGTCTTCACCTCACCAGGTTCAGCGATCGGTCCAGAAAAGGGTCCGAAGTCTTGATCCAAGCGGCGGCTGAAGAACTCCATTATTGGGCTGAAGTCGGAAGTCCATCATTGGGATGAAGTCTTCTATCAAGCGGCATCTTCAATCTTCTTTCTTCCGGAGCGGAGCGGAGCCATCTTCTTCCCAGCCGACTTGGATCCATCCTCTTCAACCGACGCCTACTCACCGAATGACGGTTCCTTTAAATGAGGTCATCCAAGATGGCGTCCCTCGAATTCCGATTGGCTGATAGGATTCTATCAGCCAATCGGAATTAAGGTAGGAATATTCTGATTGGCTGATGGAATCAGCCAATTAGATTCAAGTTCAATCCGATTGGCTGATCCAATCAGCCAATCAGATTGAGCTTGCATTCTATTGGCTGTTCCGATCAGCCAATAGAATGCGAGCTCAATCTGATTGGCTGATTGGATCAGCCAATCGGATTGAACTTGAATCTGATTGGCTGATTCCATCAGCCAATCAGAATATTCCTACCTTAATTCCGATTGGCTGATAGAATCCTATCAGCCAATCGGAATTCGAGGGACGCCATCTTGGATGACATTATTTAAAGGAACCGTCATTCGGCGAGTAGGCGTCGGTTGAAGAGGATGGATCCAAGTCGGCTGGGAAGAAGATGGCTCCGCTCCGGAAGAAAGAAGATTGAAGATGCCGCTTGATAGAAAGACTTCATCCTGATGATGGACTTCCGACTTCAGCCCGATGATGGAGTTCTTCAGCCGCTGCTTGGATCAAGACTTCGGACCCTCTTCTGGACCGATCGCTGAACCTGGTGAGGTGAAGACAAGGTAGGGAGATCTTCAGGGGCTTAGTTTTAGGTTTATTTAAGGGGGGTTTGGGTTAGATTAGGGGTATGTGGGTGGTGGGTTGTAATGTTGGGGGGGGTAATGTATGTTTTTTTTTTACAGGCAAAAGAGCTAAATTATTTGGGGCATGCCCCGCAAAGGGCCCTTTTCAGGGCTGGTAAGGTAAAAGAGCTTTTCTATTTTAATTTTAGAATAGGGTAGGGCATTTTTTTATTTTGGGGGGCTTTGATATTTTATTAGGGGCTTAGAGTAGGTGTAATTAGTTTAAAATTGTTGTAATATTTTTCTAATGTTTGTAAAAAAAAAAAAAATTTTTGTAACAGTTCTTTTTTATTTTTTGTACTTTAGTTAGTTTATTTCATTGTATTTATTTGTAGGTATTGTATTTAATTAATTTATTGATAGTGTAGTGTTAGGTTTAATTGTAGATAATTGTAGTTATTTTATTTAATTTATTTATTGATAGTGTAGTGTTAGGTTTAATTGTAACTTAGGTTAGGATTTATTTTACAGGTAATTTTGTAATTATTTTAACTAGGTAACTATTAAATAGTTATTAACTATTTAATAGCTATTGTACCTGGTTAAAATAATTATAAAGTTGCCTGTAAAATAAATATTAATCCTAAAATAGCTACAGTATAATTATAATTTATATTGTAGCTATATTAGGGTTTATTTTACAAGTAAGTATTTAGATTTAAATAGGAATAATTTATTTAATAAGAGTTAATTTATTTTGTTATATAAAAATGATATTTAACTTAGGGGGGTGTTAGTGTTAGGGTTAAACTTAGCTTTAGGGGTTAAAAAATTTAGTAGAGTAGCGGTGAGCTCCGGTCGGCAGATTAGGGGTTAATACTTGAAATTAGGTGTCGGCGATGTTAGGAAGAGCAGATTAGGGTTTAATACTATTTATTATAGGGTTATTGAGGCGGGAGTGAGGCGGATTAGGGGTTAATACATTTATTATAGTAGCGGTGAGCTCCGGTTGGCAGATTAGGGGTTAATTATTGTAGGTAGGTGGAGGCGACATTGGGGGCGGCATATTAGGGGTTAATAAATATAATATAGGGGTCTGCCGTGTTAGGGGCAGCAAATTAGGGGTACATAGGGATAACGTAGATGGCCGCGGTGTACGGAGCGGCAGATTAGGGGTTAAAACATTTTAATAGAGTGGCGGCGATGTGGGGGGACCTCGGTTTAGGGGTACATAGGTAGTTTATGGGTGTTAGTGTACTTTAGAGCACAGTAGTTAAGAGCTTTATAAACCGGCGTTAGCCCAGAAAGCTCTCAACTACTGACTTTTTTCTGCGGCTGGAGTTTTGTCGTTAGATTTCTAACGCTCACTTCAGCCACAACTCTAAATACCAGCGTTAGAAAGATCCCATTGAAAAGATAGGATACGCAAATGGCGTAGGGGGATCTGCGTATGGAAAAGTCGCGGCTGCAAAGTGAGCGTTAGACCCTTTCCTGACTGACTGTAAATACCAGCGGGTGGTAAAAACCAGCGTTAGGAGCCTCTAACGCTGGTTTTGACGGCTACCGCCCAGCTCTAAATCTAGGCCTATGTGTAATTAGAAAGGTATCTTTCATTGAAAAAAAAAAAAAAAGGAATTTATATAGCAGGTGATGCACTATAAGAATTCTTAATTATACCTCTGCAGATGTCCAGCAAACAATTATTTAACTTTGAAACATCAACCGTAACAGCTACAGTATGCTTGGCTGACAGCTGCAGTAGGAAAATATAACAAGGTCAGTTCAACTTTATAATGTTTTAATATTTGAAAAACATCAGAGCTTTGTACATAACAAACAAGCAGTGAGCTAAAAGAAAAATCAAAGGAGCAAGTACTAATTGCTGAGAACAGATATAGTATAGTTTAAGTAACCTCATAGGGTTAAATTTGCTGTGAGCAGTGCTGAGTATACCTCTGAACCTATCCAGCAATTGACTATTAACTTTTAAGTTCCTTGAGGTATCAACAAAAACAGCTATAATATAATTCACTGACTACTACAGCAAATAAATGAATAATGCACAAAATTTTATTTTAACTTAGTGATATTCTGTTATTAATATAGCACCAAACCTTATATCTCACATGACCACACATAGGACTAGATTTAGAGTTTGGCGTTAGCCGTGAAAACCAGCGTTAGAGGCTCCTAACGCTGGTTTTAGGCTACCGCCGGTATTTGGAGTCACTCAAAATAGGGTCTAACGCTCACTTTCCAGCCGCGACTTTTCCATACCGCAGATCCCCTTACGTAAATTGCGTATCCTATCTTTTCAATGGGATCTTTCTAACTCCGGTATTTAGAGTCGTTTCTGAAGTGAGCGTTAGACATCTAACGACAAAACTCCAGCCGCAGGAAAAAAGTCAGTAGTTAAGAGCTTTCTGGGCTAACGCCGGTTTCTAAAGCTCTTAACTACTGTACTCTAAAGTACACTAACACCCATAAACTACCTATGTACCCCTAAACTGAGGTCCCCCCACATCGCCGACACTCTAAAAAAAATTTTTAACCCCTAATCTGCCGACCGCCACCTACGTTATCCTTATGTACCCCTAATCTGCTGCCCCTAACACCGCCGACCCCTGTATTATATTTATTAACCCATAATCTGCCCCCCTCAACGTCACCTCCACCTGCCTACACTTATTAACCCCTAATCTGCCGACCGCAAAGCGCCGCCACCTACGTTATCCTTATGTACCCCTAATCTGCTGCCCCTAACACCGCCGACCCCTATATTATATTTATTAACCCCTAATCTGCCCCCCACAACGTCGCCTCCCCCTGCCTACACTTATTAACCCCAAATCTGCCGACTGGACCTGAGCGCTACTATAATAAAGTTATTAACCCCTAATCCGCCTCACTAACCCTATCATAAATAGTATTAACCCCTAATCTGACCTCCCTAACATCGCCGACACCTAACTTCAATTATTAACCCCTAATCTGCCGACCAAATCTCGCCGCTATTCTAATAAATGTATTAACCCCTAAAGCTAAGTCTAACCCTAATACTAACACCCCCCTAAATTAAATATAATTTAAATCTAACGAAATTAATTAACTCTTATTAAATAAATTATTCCAATTTAAAGCTAAATACTTACCTGTAAAATAAATCCTAATATAGCTACAATATAAATTATAATTATATTATAGCTATTTTAGGATTTATATTTATTTTACAGGTAACTTTGTATTTATTTTAACCAGGTACAATAGCTATTAAATAGTTAAGAACTATTTAATAGCTAAAATAGTTAAAATAATTACAAATTTACCTGTAAAATAAATCCTAACCTAAGTTACAATTAAACCTAACACTAGACTATCAATAAATTAATTAAATAAACTACCTACAATTACCTACAATTAACCTAACACTACACTATCAATAAATTAATTAAATACAATTGCTACAAAGAAATACAATTAAATAAACTAGCTAAAGTACAAAAAATAAAAAAGAACTAAGTTACAAAAAATAAAAAAATATTTACAAACATAAGAAAAATATTACAACAATTTTAAACTAATTACACCTACTCTAAGCCCCCTAATAAAATAACAAAGCCCCCCAAAATAAAAAAATGCCCTACCCTATTCTAAATTACTAAAGTTCAAAGCTCTTTAACCTTACCAGCCCTGAACAGGGCCCTTTGCGGGGCATGCCTCAAGAAATTCAGCTCTTTTGCCTGTAAAAAAAAACATACAATACCCCCCCCCCAACATTACAACCCACCACCCACATACCCCTAATCTAACCCAAACCCCCCTTAAATAAACCTAACACTAAGCCCCTGAAGATCATCCTACCTTGTCTTCACCATACCAGGTTCACCGATCGGTCCAAAAGAGCTCCTCCGATGTCCTGATCCAAGCCCAAGCGGGGGGCTAAAGAGGTCCATGATCCGGCTGAAGTCTTCATCCAAGCGGGCCAGAAGAGGTCTTCCATCCGATTGAAGTCTTCATCCAAGCGGCATCCATCCGGAGCGAAGCGGCAGCATCCTGAAGACCTCCACCGCGGAACATCCATCCTGGCCGACGACTGAACGACGAATGACGGTTCCTTTAAATGACGTCATCCAAGATGGCGTCCCTCGAATTCCGAATCTAGGCCATAATGTGTTAAAAAATCAAATCAACAGCTCTGGTTGTTGGGTGAAAATGTAGTGCAGTATCTTTTTTTTTTCCTTCCTCCTTCAACTGGCCCAGAACAATGTAGTTTACTTTAATATAGTGATTTTTTTTTAAATAGCTTGAGATGATGCTGATTTCTTTATATTACAACCTGAGTATTTGTCTAGGTGTGAACTTACTGAGCTTTGAGAAAAACAGAAATAAAGATTTCTACAGGGAGTAAATATAGTATAAGAATACTGATTGTGTCTCTAGACCTATCCTGCAATTAACTATTTATTCTGTAATACAAAAGATTACATTTTGGCTTTATAGTAATTTAAAGTTTACAAATACCAGAACCTTATATATCAAATACCCACAAACAATATGCTGAAACAAAAATCAGAAAAGCAAGCACTGGTTGCTAGGTGCAAATATAGTACAATTTGAATGTTTCTGAATATACGCTTATTAAACCCAGCCAATTAATACACAGGAAAATACATTGTAGCAATAGGTAGTTGCATTTCAATAACTATATGCAAGATATTCTAAGCATTTAACAAGTATTGCCAACCAGCTATGTCTTCACAGTATATGCTGGCAAGTGAGAGAGCATACATATATATGTTTGTTATATTTTTTCTTTTCCCTCTTTATTTTCCAACAAACTTTTCCAATGACAAAAAAGAGATTTTTTTTTTTATTTCTCCCAGAGTCTTTTGAAGTCTTTTTTGTTTAGTAACTGTCCTTAGACATAATGTACCCCACTCTCAATTCTAAAGTCTGTCTGCCCCCTCCGCAGTTATCCACTTTCCCCCCTCAAAAAAATGCCAGGTGGTGAGACCCCTAAGCATGCCAAGGACGGTGGATTGAAATAGGAACTCACCCCTTCCAATGTTGTCTCACCGGCAGTCAGTTATCTTTCAGCCTCAGCAACCCGGTGAACAGCTCTGCCCGGGGAATGTTGTTCCTGTCGCTTCCTGTGTCGCCACTCTACCAGGCTTCCGTAGTCACCTCCCCTCACGCATCATCGGTGGGAGGGGAGAGAGTGACGCCGCTCCGACAACGTGACCAGCCAACGAAAACAGCCCCCTCACTGAGCCCCCGCTCCAGGGCCGGGAGAGGGGGAGAGAAGAAGCCGGTTATCAGTACTGCTGAAAGAACCACAGAATAGCAGCAAGTAAATTTGGGGTGACACGGAGAGTTCAGATTCCGTCTGGCAGAATTGGTTTATCGTATTGAGGGGGGGGGGGAGGATTTCCTAGGTAAAACGGCACAGTTCTTACGGAGCGGGCAGATTTGGTCCCAAACTGAAAGAGAGGCCAAGATAGTGAGGTACAGATCTAATTTTTAGAATGCAGACAAGAGGTAATTACTGCCAATAACAAGGGTCCAGGTAGCTGGGGTTTTGCAAGAGCCAGTGGGGTAACATGCCACTGGTTAGAGTTCTGGATCAGATCTTCTTTTGACTGTCCTGGAGAAAATAGCCCCCTCACTCAGGGCACGGCGCAATAGATCTGCCACCAACATCTATCAGACTGGAGCTGCAGCTTGAGCCACACCTGAGAGCTGCACCTGCATAGCACACCTGAGCAGCCACACCTGTGTAGCTCCACCTCCACCGGAACCTCCTCCTAGAGGAAGAAAAGTTTTTAAGAAACTTCGATACATGGTCTTAACTCACCACCCTTTTTTTTCACAAAGAAGAAGCCAGCCCCTGCAGGAGAGCAGGATTTGCGGATGATTCCCCGTGACAGAACATCAGCAACATACTCCTCCATAGCACAATTCTCTGCAATAGACAGAGGGTACACCCGGCCCCGAGGAGGAATGGCTCCGGGTTGCAGGTCTATGGCACAATCGTAAGACCGATGAGGAGGCAACGTACTGGCACGCACCTTGTCAAACACGTCTAGGAACTCTCGGTACTCCTCTGGCAATTGAGATACCGAAGAAGTGCACAAGACTTTAACTGGTTTCCGAAGACAAGTGGAAATACATTGCGGGGACCACGACAAAATTGCGGACCTGCGCCAGTCAAGACTGGGATTGTGCTTTTGGAGCCAGGCATAACCCAGAACAACCGGAAAATGCGGAGAGTTTATCACCTGGAACTGGAGGGTTTCAAAATGGAGAGCCCCAACAGCCATGGACAAAGGAGCAGTTTCAGTAATGAGTGCGGGCTGAAGGGGCCTGCCATCAATGGCCTCAATAGCAAGCGGAATGGACCGAGGCAAAACAGGAATGGAGTAATTTGATACAAAAGCACTGTCAATGAAATAGCCTGGAGCACCGGAGTCAACAAGAGCCTGAGTGACTATGGAGGAGTCCACCCAGGAAAGGACAACCATGACAAAAGGTTTCTCCTTAAGCGGTTCCGGGAACGAGGATAAACTACCCAAGGTCTGCACCCGACAGGATCTTAGGTGTGAGCGTTTCCTGGCCGTGTAGGAGAAGACTTCAAAAGGTGGCCCTGTAACCCACAATAGAGGCAGAGCCCCTCCCTCATCCTAAAGGCCCTCTCCGCCGCGGAGAGACGCGTGAATCCCAACTGCATTGGCTCAGCAGTACCTGGTGACTCGGGACCAGGAGGCATGGGAGAAGAGGGAGGCATGGGTGGGAACATGTAGGAGACAACAGAACAGGAGGCTTCCGCAAGCGCTCCTTGAAAGAGGGCCTCTCTCTGAGTCTGATGTCAATTAGGATAAAAAAAGACACCAATGCCTCGAGATCCTCTGGTAAATTTCTGGCAGCAACTTCTTCTTTAATCGCATCAGAGAGACCATGAAAGAAGGTGGCAACAAGGGCTTCATTGTTCCAACCTATCTCTGCGGCAAGCGTACCGAACTCAATAGCATACTGAGCAACAGATCTTGTACCTTGCTGAATGGACATGAGTCGTTTAGCAGCAGAGGAGGAGCGAGACGGAACATCAAATACCATTCGAAAGGAGGCCACAAATTCAGGGTAATTTGAAATCACAGGTTTATTAGTCTCCCACAAGGGATTAGCCCAGGCAAGAGCTGTGTCAGAGAGTAGCGAGATGAGAAATCCCACCTTAGCTCTGTCAGAGGGAAACACCTGAGGTAACATCTCAAAGTAAATGCCCACCAGGTTCAAAAAGCCCCTGCACTGAATAGGATTGCCTCCATATCGGTGAGGTAGAGGTGCAGAACCGGACATGCTCCTGGTAGGCATAGGTGCAGCAGCGGAAACAGGAGCAGCCATAAATTGCGGGACACTTTGGTCCAAATGTGCAGTGCGAGTCAGCAGCATTTACAGGGCTAGTGCAAATTGATCCAAGCGGTGATCCTGTCCATCCATCCTGGAAATGATGGCAGGTAAAGTTGGATTATTAGCACCATCAGGATTCATGGCCTTTGCGTAATGTCAGGGTGACAGGAATCAGACTGAAACGAGAAGTGCAAAAATAATCACACCTTTATTCATAGCAAAAAATAATAAAAAGTCCACAAGTCTAATAACAAGCTAGGAGTCAAAACCAGAGCTGGTAGCCAGACGAGCCGAGTCAGGAGCCAAAGCGAATAGTCAGACGAGCCGGAATCAGAAACAAGGAAAACAGCAGAGTCAGGAACAAGTCAGGAATGAGGAACCAGGAAGGACGTCAGGCAGCCAGGTAATACACGGGAACTCTCACAAACAGGTCTGAGACAACGCAAAGGCGAAGCATACTGAACAGAGGCCCTTTAAATAATAAGTGATGACATCACAATTCTGAGACTGCATCCTGTCTCACATGGATGATGCACACCAGTCTGGCCATAAAAGGAAGTGTAGGAAATGAGCAGCATCCCCACAATTCACCATAGTCAGGAAGAGAGGTGAGTAAAATGGCTGCCAGCAGCACATGGCAAACAGCAGGGAAAAAACACTGACAAAGGGCTATGAAAATAAAAAGCCCCCCCCCCCAAATAAAAAAAACCCTAGCCTAAAATAAACTACAAATAGCCCTTAAAAGGGCCTTTTGCGGGGCATTGACCCAAAGAACCTTTTACCTGGAAAAAAAATAAAAATACACCCCAACAGTAAAACCCCCCCACACAACCAACCCTCAAATGAAATCCTATTCTAAAAAAACCTAAGCTCCCCATTGCCCTGAAATGGGCATTTGAGTGGGCATTGCCCTTAAAAGGGCATTTAGCTCTATTGCAGCCCAAACCCTAATCTAAAACTAAAACCCACCCAATAAAACCTTAAAAAATCCTAACACTAACCCCAGAAGATTCACTTACTGTTTTGAAGATCCGACATCCATCGTCCAAGAAGCCGGCAGAAGTCTTCATCCAAGCGGCCAAAGTCTTCATCCAAGCCCGCAGAAGTTTTCACCCAGACGGCATCTTCTATCTTCATCTATCTGGCGCGGAGCAGCTCCATCTTCAAGACATCTGACGCGGAGCATCCTCTTCTGACGACGGCTTCTTCGGGAATGAAGGTTCCTTTAAATGAC
The DNA here is from genome assembly GCF_027579735.1 of Bombina bombina. Taxonomy (NCBI): domain Eukaryota; kingdom Metazoa; phylum Chordata; class Amphibia; order Anura; family Bombinatoridae; genus Bombina; species Bombina bombina. Next base: position 1,122,060,068 of record NC_069503.1, read on the forward strand.
GTCATCCAAGATGGCGTCCCTTAGATTCCGATTGGCTGATAGAATTCTATCAGCCAATCGGAATTAAGGTTGAAAAAATCATTTTGGCTGTTGCAATCAGCCAATAGGATTGAGCTGGCATTCTATTGGCTGATTGCAACAGCCAATATGATGTTTTCAACCTTATTTCTGAATTCTATCAGCCAATCGGAATCTAAGGGATGCCATCTTGGATGACGTCATTTAATGCAACCTTCATTCCGAAGAAGACGTCATCAGAAGAAGATGCTCCACTTCGAATGTCTTGAAGATGTAGCTGCTCCGTGCCGGATGGTTGAAGATAGAAGATGCAGTCTGGGTGAAGACTTCTGCGGGCTTGGATGAAGACTTTGGCCGATTGGATGAAAACTTCTGCCGGCTTCTTGGAGGATGTGTATCGGATCTTCAAAACTGTAAGTGAATCTTCTGGGGTTGGTGTTAGGATTTTTTAAAGGGACACTCAATCAAAATTAAACTTTCATTATTCAGATAGAGCATGCCATTTTAAACAACTTTCCAATTTACTTCAATTAACTAAATGTGCACAGTCTTTTTATATTTAAACTTTTTGAGTCACCAGCTCCTACTGAGCATGTGCAAGAATAAGCGTGTATGCATTTGTGAATGGCTGATTGCTGTCACATGGTACGTGTATGCATTTGTGATTGGCTGATGGCTGTCACATGGTACAGGGGGAGTGGAAATAGACATAACTTTTAAAATTGTCAGAAAAAAATCTACTACTCATTTGAAGTTCAGACTAAGTGCTATTGCATTGTCTTGTTATCTTGCATTTGTTGATTATGCAAAGCTACTGTGTTGAATGGTCCTTTAAGGTTTTATTGGGTTTATTGGGTTTTAGTTTTAGATTAGGGTTTGGGCTGGAATAGAGCTAAATGTATTTTTAAGGGCAATGCCCATCCAAATGCCCTTTTCAGGGCAATGGGGAGCTTAGGTTTTTTAGATCAGGATTTTATTTGGGGGGTTGGTTGTGTGGGTGATGGGTTTTACTGTTGGGGGGTTGTTTGTATTTTTTTTTACAAATAGCCCTTTTAAGGGCTATTTGTAGTTTATTGTAGGTTAGGGTTTTTTTTTATTTTGGGGAGGCTTTTTTTATTTTCATAGGGCCCTTAGATTAGGTGTAATTAGTTTAAATATTTGATCATTTCTTTTTTCTTTTTTGTAACTTAGTGTTTATTTTTTTGTGTAACTTAGTGTTTGTTATTTTTTGCAATTTAGTAATTTTTTAGTGTAGATTAAAATTATTTGAGTAGGGTTAGGTGTTTAAATATATAATATAGTTAATTTAAATTGTAGTTTATTGTAATTTTAGTTTAAAAGTTAGGGTAGGTTAATTATTAATTTAATATAGTTTATTGTAATTTTAGTATAATAGTTAGGGTAGATTAAATTAATTAGTTTAATATAGTTTAATATAATTTTAGTATAACAGTTAGGGTAGATTAATTAATAGTTTAATATAGTTTAATTTAAATCTAAAGGTAAGTTTAAATTTATTATAAGATAGGGATGAGTTAATATTTAATAAAAAGTTAGTGGGTTGTTAGGTTTAGGGGTTAATCGTTTAACTTAGCTTATGGCGATGTGGGGGGCTGTCGGTTTAGGGGTTAATAGGTTAAGTAAGTGGTAGTGATGTGGGAGGCCAGGGGTTTAGGGGTTAATCAAATTTTTTTAGTAGCGGTGTGCTCCGGGAGCTGCGGGATAGGGGTAATAACTTTATGTAGGTGGCGGCAGTGTAGGGGCGGCAGATTAGGAGTTAATAAGTAAAATGGAGGTGGCGGGGGGTGGCAGATTAGGGTTAATAAGTATAATGTAGGTGGCGGCGGTGTAGGGGGTGGCAGATATGGGGTGTTTAGACTCGGGGTACATGTTAGGGTGTTAGGTGTAAACTTAAATTTTATTCTCCCATAGGAATCAATGAGATATCTGGCAGCAGCGAACATGAGCTTTCGCTGTTTTCAGGCTCCCATTGATTCCTATGGCATCCGCCGCCTCCAGGGCGGCGGATTGAAAACCAGGTACTCTGGGCCGGAATAGTGGTGTGCGTATCTGGTAGATTTTTGTTAACTAGCAAAAGTAGTCAGATAGTGCCGAATTTGCTTTCGGAACATCTGTAGTGACGTAACCATCGATCTGTGTCGGACTGAAACCGGCGGATCGTATGTTACGTCACAAATTTCTACTTTTGTCGGTCTGTAGCCTTTGATAAATAAGGCAAATCAAGCTCTCCACAATTACGCTACGGAATTCCAGCGAATTTTCGGTTGACGGCTTGATAAATAGGCCTCCTAGTGTGGTGTGAGGGGGGTGCTCATACTTAGCACGAGGGGGGGGGGGAGTAGGAATAGCGCTCTTTGGTTGAGGAGCTTCTGTAGGTATAGCTGATACTTAGCACAGCATAGCACACTCTGGTTGGGAAACATTATTTATTGTAAATGGCTCTAGTTAGAGCTGGAAGTTAGGAGGTGGGAAATATAAAAAACATAAACCCCAAGCAAGATCCCTCCTCCTTGCTCATTGCAAAACAGTGCTAGCTGACTATATCATGATGGAAAGAAGGGTCACTAATACCTCTGTCTCCACAACAAGCCTACCTGGCATCAGGTTACATGTGAGCACCAGACTCACTATTTGAGAAAGTATTTCCCTTATAAGGCTTCATAACAAAACATTGTGGCTAAAAGCTGTGTATAAAGATACATTTATTTGTAGAAATGCAGCTTATATTACCAGTTGTGTTTTGGGTACAGAAATCTGTTAGCTCAATCTCTAGTTTCTGGTACTGTGTAGGAAGCTTGTGTTTATTCCCTAAGGGCCAGATTACAAGAGGAACCCTATTTGCAAGTTAAAAGTAAAAAGCTATTGCTCGCGCACAAACCCGATGCATGCAAATAGCTTACTTCTAGAGGAATTAGAATATCGAGACCACGCTAACGCATTCCCAATAGAAGTCAATGGAGTAAGAAAACTTTAAAAAAAACACCCTACTTGCGCTCTAACCCAATCACATGTTCTCAAGTGCGCTAACCCGACATGAAAATATGAATATTTCACATTCCAATGCTCTGCACATAGAATACATTCTATTTTTTCTTAAATACATAATTCTACATATTTATGTTTTTTTTTAGAAATAGATATTTAAAAATAAAAATAATTTTTTCTTCTAAGTGAAGAACATTGCAATTGAAGTATTTATATTCAAAATGCAAAACATAACTTTTAGGGGCCTATTTATCAAAGCGTCAACTATGCTAGCCAAACATCGCTGCCGCGGATCTGAATACGATCCCCTTATTTATCAAAAAAGCCGTCAAAAGCACGCGCGTCAAGTACGGAGTGAAGAGCATCGTACTGGTGTTAACAAACAGTCATCAATGTTGTGGTTATTCGGGTTTTTCCCAACTTTATTTATACCATTTCATTACTGTCCACGAACAAGCACATTTCTCTAAAGCTATATACTGTATGTGTTATGTCAGAAATCTTTTGCAAACATATCTGCATGTCCCTAATTTCCTTTTTTTGTTGTCTGTCATATCTCTGTGTTTATTTATACCACTATATGTATATATTGTAAATGTATTAGGGGAATGAAAGGTAGCAGAGTCTCCTGTAATGGAGTTAAGGGATGAGCTGGCAGGCTAGTGGAAAATCCCAGTGTAGTGTAGTAGCAACAATGTTGCAAAGTTAGGGGAGGTCTTAAGCTTACCTCTTTTAAGAGAAGTTCTGGAACAATCTGGCCTCTTCTGCCTGGGATTTTGCAAGGAGAAAGTTTCTGTGCCATCCTTCCAGCGAAGATGTCTTGTTCTAGGAGAAGTGATGTTGCTGTGCCAATTCCCTTCAGGGAGACACCAGGGAGATCCTTGCGAAGTGCAGCTAGAAGAGAAGAAGAGGTTGAGGACGTGGTGCCACCAACTCCAGTTAAAGACAGGCCAGTATCCTCTTCCATCCCACCCAGACATGTTACCTCTGCAGTGGTGACACCCTCGGGGACTGCATCCGCCAGGCCTGATACTGCTAAGGTTCCGGACAGGACGGATGCAGGGCCTGAGGGGGTGCCCTCACAATTGGAAAGGGCCATGGATGCCGGTCTTGGGGCCCTTACGGCCTCCGGTATGTCCCAGGAGGCGGCGGCGGCTGTTGTGGGCCTGTTTAAGGCTCTCACTGCTGCCATCCTGCCTCCGGTGGTGCCCCCTGCAATTCTGGGGCCTAGTGGCTCCCAACATCCATCCGGGCCTTCTGGGCCTGGTCCGGAGGCATCATTGGTGGCGCAGTCCACTGCGCTGGCTGGGCCTTCTACCTCCCACCACCCTGTCACCCCTTCCATTCCGGGCCCCAGCACTTCATTGGTGGCTCAGTCGGAGCCTGCTACTTCTAGCGCGGGCTCCGGTTGTGGCCTAGCATCGGCTGCGCCCACCTCCGGTTTGACGACTGCCGCGCGTGACATCACTTCCGGCGTCAGTGCGGTCAGACGGCCGGAACAAGGAGCGGCAAGAGGAGCTCCAGGGGCCAGAAAGAGGCCTAGCCGGGTACTCGCCACAGGTGAGTAGGGAGTATCCAGGCAGGCCTGCTCCACTGCGCAACGCTCTGGGATTAGGACACCAGTACTGTATGGAGGGCGCGGCTTGCAAAGGGGGAGGCTTAGGGGGCCCAAGTTTGGAAGACATGAGTTTGTGGGGGCGCGCAGCGCTCAAATGGGGAGTCAGAGGGTACACCTGGGGGCCTCTACTAGCGCACATCACGAACAGCAAGCAGGCCCTATTAGCGCATACCATGAGCAGCAACTAGGGGAGAGTGAGGTAGCAGCTGTTGAGGATAGGTACATTTTGCAACAGGGAGGTGCAGGAGGGCTGCGCAGCTCTAGGCCAAATGCGGAAGGGGGTCAGCATGCAGGTGCTGCAGCAGTGCGCAGCTTCAGGGCCATGAACAGCCAGGCAGAGGCAGGGAATAAATGGAGTGGTTTTCATGATGTGCAGGGTGCGAATGTGGTTCCTATTAGGGCTGGGGCTAGCACATCCACCCCCCTCAGGGGCGGAAGTCACGGGGGACCTGTGGCAGGCCTGGATACTCCCCTCTTGTTTGCTCCTTGCTTACAGGACACAATGGATTCAGTGCCAGTGCCGGAGACCTCCAGCGCAGTAGGAGCCGGGACAGCCGTGCAAGCAGCAGGAAGAGGATCAGCAGGAGCAGCATCCGATTTGGCGGCGCCTTCCACCTCGGCAGCTGGTGAGAGAAATTTATTACACATGTCACACACCACTGACACTGACTATAGCACTGATTCAGACTCTGACGGGGGGAGGAAGCTAGGGCTGAATAGCAAGGGCCAGCGTCGCATGTTTAGGATGCTGAAGCTCCTAGTGGCAGAGCGAAATCAGGCTAGAGGTCCAGGTAGCGCGGAGCATTCGTTGGTGCCGGTAGGGCAGAGCTTGTCCGCGGCATCCGCGAGCAGCGCTGCGGAGGGGGCTAGCACAGGACAGGTGCAGGAACAAGTGGTTAGTGGGAGAAAAGTGGCATTGCAAGGGGATTCATACTCCTGCAAGATCCACTGCCTTCATGCACATCTTAAGCCCAAGACGGTTTAGAAAATGTGTGATCACAAATATGTGAACATGTTCGAGCTGTCGCTGGAAGCACAGCATGACAAGGAGCTCAGCGAGGACGGTACTGGACCTAAAAAGTTCCAGTGACCAGATACGTTTGAAGAATGGAGGCGGTGCTTCCGGGTCTTCTCCTCCTGTTACGTAGAACAGAGGCCGGAGTCCGCCGTGGATGTGATTAAGTATGCGGAAGTTATAGAATGCATTTATAACAGATACGGGGAAGGCATGTGGAGAGCATACGATAGCGAATTCAGGAGGAAAATGGTCGGGAACCCTGTACTTAATTTTGGGGTCAAGGACCTGGACCTATGGTCCTTACTTGTCCCTGAGAAAGGGGGGGGGTCGATTACGCAAGCAGGGCCCTCTAGGCCACAAGGTCTTGTCAAGCGGCGGGGCAGAGAGTGTTGGCTGGGGGTGATCCCTAAGAAGGACCCTGGAAAATTTCACCTGATACAACACCTGTCATACCCGAGGCGGGGCAGAGAGTGTTGGCTGGGGGTGGTCCCTAAGAAGGACCCTGGAAAATTTCACCTGATACAACACCTGTCATACCCGAGGGGCGCGTCGGTCAATGACGCAATTGACCCAACGATAAGCTCGGTGTCATATCAATCCTTTGATCAGGCATTGGAGTTGGTGATAGCAGCGGGTCCGGGCGCGCTGCTAGCTAAGATGGACATCGAGTCCACCTTCCGGCTGCTCTCCTTACACCCCTCATCATTCAGGCTGATGGGGTGTAAATTTGAAGGCAGTTATTTCATAGATAAATGCCTGCCCATGGGTTGTTTGCTATCCTGTGCTTACTTCGAGGAATTTAGCACGTTTCTGCACTGGGCGATTGTGATGGCCACAGGCGGGGGTGTGGTCACCCACTACCTAGAACATTTTTCTTCTGGTAGGCGCAGCGGAAACTCGGGAATGCGACCGGCTCATGACAGTAATGAGAGCATTGATGGCGCAATTCGGCGTGCCGTTGGCCGAGGATAAGACACAGGGCCCCTGTATGAGACTTACGTGCTTGGGGATCGAGATAGACACTGCTGCAAGGCTATGTCATCTCCCCACTGACAAAGTGAACGCTATGCTCTCAGCGGTGCGCAATGCAATGGTGGCGAAGAGCATGCCCACCAGGGAACTGCAATCAGTCCTGGGGCTGCTCAATTTTGCATGCAAGATCATACCAATGGGTCGCGGCTTCAATAGAAGGATGGAAGCGTTGCTTTCCATTCCCGAAGTGGCGCGTAGGGTCACCGTCTCTGAAGAGATGCGGGAAGACCTTAGGGTATGGGAGCGCTTTCTGCGGGACTTTAATGGCACGCTACTCTGGCGCGCCCCCAGGGCCTCCAGTCAGACAGTGCACCTGCTGACGGATGCAGCAGGGGCATTCGGGTACGGTGCTTACCTCGATGGACAATGGAGCGCCGAACCGTGGCCCCTGTCCTGGGTGCAGAGGGGCTTGACCAGGAACCTAACGCTCCTGGAGCTCTTCCCCATTGTTGTGGCTATGGAGCTATGGGGACCGGTCCTAAAGGACAGGTTCATTGTATTTTGGACAGACAATGCCAGCGTTGTGTTTGACATAAATGGATTGTCTGCTTCATCGCCTATAGTGGTTAGATACTTGCGCCAGCTGGTGCTTAGGTGCTTGCAATACAATGTTCAGTTTGCCACAAGGCACGTCCCTGTGGTCAATAACACCCTGGCAGACGCGCTTTCAAGGTTCCAATGGGAGCAGTTCCACAAACTTGCTCCTAACGCGGCAGCAGCTGGCTTACCTTGTCCCCCCTCTATTTGGCAGTTGGCGGGGCATTGAGGTCTGTGGGGCATCTGGTGCGGGCATCCCTGGCACCGAATACGTGGAGGGCCTATTCACAACACTGGGGTGAGTGGGTAGGTTATTGTCTTGAGCAGGGCACCGCAGTAGGGGAAGCGTCTAGGGAGTTGTTCTTGAAGTGGCTCGCCGATTGGAACAGAATGGGGATTTCTTAAGGGGCCATGCCTAACAAGATAGCAGCTATCTCCTTTTTCTGTAACCTGTTGGAACTGCCTAACATAAAAAAAGGGTTTTTGGTTCGGCAGGTGATTAAGGGTTGGGGCAGATTAGAAGGCAGGGCGAAAGATGCCCGGGAGCCGGTGACGTTGTAAAGGCTAGCTAAGCTGCTCAACGCCATAGGGGAAGTGTGCATTGGGCACGGAGAAAAGGAGCTGTTCCAGTGCACTTTCTCTTTGGCATTCTTCGCAGCACTTAGGCCGGGGGAGTTGGTCGCCGCCTCGAAGGAGGCGGTCAAGTCGGGAATGCAGTTGGACCATGTCAAATGGGCCGGGGACAATCTGTTATTGTTTATCCCGCATTCAAAGACGGATCAGAAAGGGAGAGGGGCATGGTTGACCCTGACCCCTTCAGCCTCGGGTGCCTGCGCCACGAGCAGATCTCAGCGGATAAAAATGGGCTGTATCGCCCAGTCAGGGTGCACCTGTCTGATGAAGGGCTGGCGATCTTCCTGGCGGACCTCAAAAGCGCATTAGCAATATTTAGCTGGTGGCGGCAAGAGCCCGGTTTGGGAGTGCCTGTCTCTTGTGGTGGGAGGTCGTAGCCTTTAACAATTGAGGGCGGAGTCTGCAGAGGTGACAGTCGGGCTAATGGGCGGGGGTGTTGTCCTCAGGTTGTGACCTGGGGGGCCTGCCCCGCGGGTCTGCTGGCTGAAGATCCTTTAGGACGTCCGCGCCTACTAGACGGAATGGGGTGGGACCGCCTTTGCGGCCCCCTCTTGGCAGTTGCAATTCCACAACATCTGGCTGCGACCTCCGGTCATATGGAGTTAATAGTGATCATTTTTACTAGGCCTCGAATGCCGCCACAGGTTAAATATTTACTGACTTCCGTTGAAGTCAAGTTATTCAATTCGTTAATAAATGTGACCATGTTATGGTCTTTAAACCCAGCTCTCTGTGTTGTGTCATTATTTGTTAGTATATAAGGTTAAGAAGTGTTTAATGGGGGTTGGAACTACCAGATACAGCATCAGCCCTTAGGGGAATGAAAGGTAGCAGAGTCTCCTGTAATGGAGTTAAGGGATGAGCTGACAGGCTAGTGGAAAATCCCAGTGTAGTGTAGTAGCAACAATGTTGCAAAGTTAGGGAAGGTCTTAAGCTTACCTCTTATAAGAGAAGTTCTGGAACAATCTGGCCTCTTCTGACTGGGATTTTGCAAGGAGAAAGTTTCCCTCCCTCCCAACCCTCTCTTTTTTGTTTTGTTGAAAGGTTGATACATTCAACATGTTATATCGTTGGTGTCATTCAGGCAGATGGCTTCCTAATAGGTTGCTGGTCTTTAGGTGCAAAAGGCAGGGATGGGGTTAGTTGACCTAGTCATTGTAAGTCCTTAGCCGTAGTTTTTTGTGCTTCCTGGAAGGAGCCTTGCTGCATGGCTTGGCTTCATCAGTGCCTTAGAGGTAGAAGCGCATCATCAAATACATATCTCCTAGAGGCGGGAGGTCGTAGCCTTTAACAATTGAGGGCGGAGTCTGCAGAGGTGACAGTCGGGCTAATGGGCGGGGGTGTTGTCCTCAGGTCGTGACCTGGGGGGCCCCGCCCCGCGGGTCTGCTGGCTGAAGATCCTTTAGGACGTCTGCGCCTACTAGACGGAATGGGGTGGGACCGCCTTTGCGGCCCCCTCTTGGCAGTTGCAATTCCACAACATCTGGCTGCGACCTCCGGTCATATGGAGTTAATAGTGATAATTTTTACTAGGCCTCGAATGCCGCCACAGGTTAAATATTTACTGACTTCCGTTGAAGTCAAGTTATTCAATTCGTTAATAAATGTGACCATGTTATGGTCTTTAAACCCAGCTCTCTGTGTCGTGTCATTATTTGTTAGTATATAAGGTAAAGAAGTGTTTAATGTGGGTTCGAAATACCAGATACAGCATCAGCCCTTATTAGTCTGAGCTGGAATAATTGCAAATATAACATGTAATCAGAGTATCATATTTATTTATTTGCAATCAATGGATATTTTAAAGGGATAGGAAAGTAAAAATTTAAAGGGGCATTCCAGTCAAAACTGGAATCCACATGGGTGCATTTCAGTTTTGAATAGAAGCATTTTTGTAATATACATGTATTAGCAAAAATGCTTGAAATAAAAGTTATAGCCGTTTCAAAGGTGTATTTAAGTATGCTCCGTGCACCTGGTAATTACTCAATTTGTTAATTGCTGACATGATAAAAGCCCCACTGGTGATCTGAGCAGCTGCAGTAATAACTTTTACTAGAAACATTCTTGCCAATACATATATATCAAATATGTTTCTATTCAAAGATGTAGTCAATCTATGTGCATTTAAATTGTGACTGGAATATCCCTTTAAGTTGCATGATTCAGATAGAGCATGTAATTTTAAAACACTTTAAAATTCATTTTTATTTTCAAATGTGCTATGTACTCTTGGTATCCCTTGTTGGAAAAGAATACGCACATATCCCATACTAGTGGGGGCTGCTGCTAATTGGTGCCTGCACACATTTGTCTCTTGTAATTGGCTAAATAGATGTGTTCAGATAGCTGCCAGTAGTGCAATGTTGTTCCTTCAGCAAAGGTTTACAAGAGAATGAAGCAAATTTGATAATAGAAGTAAATTAGAAAGTTGTTTAAAATTGTATGTTCTATCCAAATCATTAAATAATATTTTAGGGTTTCCTGTCCCTTTAAGACCCCTACACAGGTGTTATAAGATGGGCTGGCATATAAGATGACATTTCTTACTGAAAAAGAAATTCAAGAGGAGGAAGAAATACACTGAATATAGCATGACAGTAAAGAGGTGATTTTAATTTCTGCTGTATCTGAATCATGACAGTTTAATGTTAGGTGGGCTATCATGACAGTTTAATGTTAGGTGGGCTATCCCTTTGAGCTATCAGCTTAAGATTCTATTGAATTAAACATCAATTTGAATTTTAAAATCCTTGTCTAAAATATTACACTGTGTGTCCTAATGTCAGCATCAATGTTTATCTTTAATACTAATTTCACATATACACACTTTCAAAGTATAATACACAATGTAACAAATGGCACTTACAAGTTCTGATGAGTGATCAATGACACAAGTATCGAGCAAATTTGATTCATTAGTGATAGTTTATAATGTATATTTGAATCAGATTGGCAGATGTCATAAATCATGTGATTATGCATATTCCAATCAAAAGTGGTGGAAAAATTCACTAGTGTGTGGGTTATTTAGGAGTTTGCGTCATAATTGGTGCAAAAAGTGTTGAGTCAAATATGGCACAAAGTGGAGAGTGTGACTTGTATTACATGGCTTAGACATGGTGCACATAGATTTTTCCAACAAATAAAAAGGAAGTTAGCTATATTATGTTGTGTATTTATTTCATTGTTATATCTATATCTATTAGTGCGACAAGTTTGGGGCAAAACTTTGCACCAAATTTGTATAAATATAAACTTTTATTACAAAATAAAAGTAAATTAGAAACTTTATTAAATTTGTATACCCTTTCAAAATCAAACAATAGTATTGCTCCACATTTGGTGCACTAGTAGATATAGGGATAAAAATGAAAAAATACATTACTACTTATGGATTATGCTACAACTTTGGCTCTCATTGCAAACCAAAGGGTGTGTTTAATCCCCCATGCACATTCATGTTATTTACCTATTCAATTTAAGGAAGTTTACTATGAAATCTCATGAGATCACAGTAAAAAAGTTAATGACCTCAGCACTGCTGATGCTGTTCATTTCTTCATATTTTTTTTTTAACCTGCAAGCTGGGCAGTGGATGAAAGATAACTTTTTACAGAACACTTACTCTGGTGAGCTGAGGAAATAGTGAGGTAAAATATCTTTCTTTTTTTACATAGAGATGCTCAGGTCATATTTTAATGTTTGCTTTTTACAGTTATGCTGCATCCCTTTGAAGTGATTTAGCATATGAGTATTATGTCCCTTTATGGTCACCACACTGTTTGTACCAAAAAAGTATACATTTATTATGACAAAAATTAAAAGCAAAAAAGAGGTTCACAAAAAATATTCTGAACCCTAAAAGGGGTTTATTTTGGGTCCTCTACTCTTCTCTATTTACACTTTTTCACTGGGTAAACTTATTAACAGCTATGGCTTCAACTATCACCTCTATGCTGATGACACTCAGATCTACCTATCCACCCCTACACTCTCTCCTTCTGTCCTTTCTCACGTCAGCGACTGCTTATCTGACATTTTTTCCTGGATGGCCTCTAACCACCAAAATATCAACATGTCCAAGACTGAGCTCCTTCTAATCCCCCCTCTAATTCTCCCCATCACCACATCTGCTGCCTCCGCGATACATAAAAGATACAAATATATCAATTCAAATTAATTTATTTTTATTTTAAATATTGCATTATTAGAATATTACAATTAAAAAGAGCAATAGAAATATGATTACAAATATATAAATTCATTTTTTTTTAGAATATTGTCTAGTTCAATTAAAATTTTGCAACATTCAAATTAGAAAATTTTGAATAGAAAAATACATTTAGAATGTTGTACAAACATTTTGAAATGCCAAACAAATGTGTTAAAATTTGTTTAATTTTTTTAATGTTGCAAAACATCCAACCATCCCTACTCCTTTGCTTCCTTTAACATATAAAGTAGTGTCAGGCCTTTCTGGGGCATACTTTTAGTGCATAATGGCTGAGTATTGGACAACTGTGAAGCCGTATGAGTGCACCACACATAAACAGCAAATGTAAATAAGCCACTGAAACAGTAAAATATATTCGGCTAGATCACAAGTTTTGTCGGTAAAGCTGTGCATTGCTAACGCTCCTTTTTTTCTTACCACTCCCTTTAAACAATGCTGGTATTACGAGTTTTCTTTAAGCCGGCGTTAGCTTCTGAAAAGTGAGCGTTGAGCAAAATTTAGCTACACATCTCACCTCGATACCAATGTTGCTTACGGTAGCGGTAAGCTGGCAAAACGTGCTCATGCACGATTTCCCCATAGGAAACAATGGGGCTGAGCTGGCTGAAAAAAAACCTAACACCTGCAAAAAAGCAGCGTTCAGCTCCTAACGTAGCCCCATTGGGGGGGTAGTTATCAACGAGTCTACTTTTCCTGCCTTCGCCGGTTCAATACACCCGCCTAAGCTCGCCTACCATCGCCGCCGCGGACCTGCAAAATTTCGCCTAAGTTATCAATAAAGCTGTCAAAAAGCCGCGCACCAAGTACGGGGCGATGAGCAGCGGATTGTGAGAGTTATCACTCATCCGATCTCACTGCTCTTCGTTTTTTTCCCAGCTTTATTGCTAGCCTGTCACTAAGCACCCACACTAACTACACTGTTCTACCCCCTATACCGGCGCCCCCGGAGCCCCCCGCAACTCAATAAAGTTATTAACCCCCCGCAACTCTTATAAATGTATTAACCCCTAAACCGCCGCTCCCGGACACCGCCGCCACCTACATTATACCTAGTAACCCCTATCCTGCCCCCACTATACCGCCGCACTCTATAATAAATTTATTAACCCCTATCCTGCCGATCCCGGACCTCGCTGCAACTAAATAAATAGTTTATCCCCTAAACCGCCGCTCCCGGACCCCGCCGCAACCTATATTAAACTTATTAACCCCTAATCTGCCCCCCCTACACCGTCGCCACCTATAATAAGTTTATTAACCCCTATCCTGCCCCCCCACTACACCGCTGCCACTGTAATAAAATTATTAACCCCTAAACCTAAGTCTAACACTAACCCTAAAACCCCCTTAACTTAAATATTAATTAAATAAATCTAAATAATATTTCTCTTATTAAATAAATTAATCCTATTTAAAAACTAAATACTTATCTTTTAAAAAAAACTAATATAGCTACAATATAAATAATAATTATATTGCAGCTATCTTAGGATTTATTTTTATTTTACAGGCATCTTTCAATTTATTTTAACTAGGTACAATAGCTATTAAATAGTTATTAACTATTTAATAGCTACCTAGCTAAAATAAAGAGGAATTTACCTGTAAAATAAAAACTAGCCTAAGTTACAATTACACCTAACACTACACTATCATTAACTAAATGATTCCTATTTAAAACTAAATACTTACCTGTAAAATAAACCCTTAATAATATTAATAATTACATTGTAGCTATTTTAGGATTTATATTTATTTTACAGTTAACTTGGTATTTATTTTAGCTAGTTAGAATAGTTATTAAATAGTTAGCTATTTAATAACTACCTAGCTAAAAGAAATACAAAATTACCTATAAAATAAATCCTAACCTAAGTTACAATTAAACCTAACACTACACTATCATTACATTAATTAAATAAATTAGCTACAAATAACTAAAATTAAATTAAATTAAATAAACTAACTAAAGTACAAAAAATAAAAAAGCTAAGTTACAAAAAATAAAAAAAATAAGTTACAAACATTTAAAACATATTACAACAATTTTAAGCTACTTACACCTAATCTAAGCCCCCTAATAAAATAACAAAGCCCCCCAAAATAAAAAAATGCCCTACCATATTCTAAATTAAAAAAGTTCAAAGCTCTTTTACCTTACCAGCCCTTAAAAGGGCCTTTTGCTGGGCATGCCCCAAAGAATTCAGCTCTTTTGCCTGTAAAAGAAAAATACAACCCCCCAACATTAAAACTCACCACCCACATACCCCTAATCTAACCCAAACCCCCCTTAAATAAACCTAACACTACCCCCCTGAAGATCATCCTACCTTTTGTCGTCTTCAGCCAGCCCGACCCACTGATGGAACCGAAGAGGAGATCCGGAGCGGAAGAAATCAACATCCAAGGGGCGCTGAAGAAATCTTCCATCCGATGAAGTCATCATCCATGCGGCGCTGTAGAATTCTTCCATCCGAGCGATGTCATCTTCAAAGCGGCGTCTTCAATGTTCATCCATCCAGAGCGGAGCCATCTTCAGACGACCCGATGCGGAGCCATCCTCTTCTTCCCGACGACTACCGATGAATGGATTTTCCTTTAAGGGACGTCATCCAAGATGGTGTCCCTTCAATTCCGATTGGCTGATAGGATTCTATCAGCCAATCGGAATTAAGGTAGGAAAAATCTGATTGGCTGATTGAATCAGCCAATCAGATTGAAGTTCAGCCAATCAGATTGAGCTTGTATTCTATTGGCTGATCGGAACAGCCAATAGAATGTGAGCTCAATCTGATTGGCTGATTGGATCAGCCAATCGGATTGAACTTTAATCTGATTTTCTGATTCAATCAGCCAATCAGATTTTTCCTACCTTAATTCCGATTGGCTGATAGAATCCTATCAGCCAATCGGAATTTAAGGGACGCCATCTTGGATGACGTCCCTTAAAGGAATATCCATTCATCGGTAGTCGTCGGGAAGAAGAGGATGGCTCCGCGTCGGCTCGTCTGAAGATGGCTCCGCTCCGGATGGATGAAGATTGAAGACACCGCTTGGAAGATGACATTGCCCGGATGGAAGAATTCTTCAGCGCTGCCTGGATGATGACTTCATCGGATGGAAGATTTCTTCAGCGCCCCTTGGATGATGACTTCTGCCGCTCCGGATCTCCTCTTCGGTTCCATCGATGGTCGGCTGGCTGATGACGACTCAAGGTAGGATGATCTTCAGGGGGGTAGTGTTAGGTTTTTTTAAGGGGGGTTTGGGTTATATTAGGGGTATGTGGGTGGTGGGTTTTAATGTTGGGGGGGTTGTATTTTTCTTTTACAGGCAAAAGAGCTGAATTCTTTGGGACATGCCCCGCAAAAGGCCCTTTTAAGGGCTGGTAAGGTAAAAGAGCTTTGAACTTTTTAATTTAGAATAGGGTAGAGAATTTTTTTTATTTTGGGGGGCTTTGTTATTTTATTAAGGGGCTTAGATTAGGTGTAAGTAGCTTAAAATTGTTGTAATATGTTTTAAATGTTTGTAACTTATTTTTTTTATTTTTTGTAACTTAGCTTTTTTTATTTTTTGTACTTTGGTTAGTTTATTTAATTGTATTTAATTGTAGTTATTTGTAGGTAATTTATTTAATTAATTTAATGATAGTGTAGTGTTAGGTCTAATTGTAACTTAGGTTAGGATTTATTTTACAGGTAATTTTGTATTTCTTTTAGCTAGGTAGTGATTAAATAGTTAATAACTATTTAATAACTATTCTAACTAGCTAAAATAAATACCAAGTTACTTGTAAAATAAATATAAATCCTAAAAAAGCTACAATGTAATTATTAATTACATTGCAGCTATCTTAGGGTTTATTTTACAGGTAAGTATTTAGTTTTAAATAGGCTTAATTTAGTTAATGATAGTGTAGTGTTAGGTGTAATTGTAACTTTATTTTAACTAGGTAGCTATTAAATAGTTAATAACTATTTAATAACTATTATACCTAGTTAAAATAAATTGAAAGAGGCCTGTAAAATAAAAATAAATCCTAAGATAGCTACAATATAATTATTATTTATATTGTAGCTATATTAGGATTTATTTTAAAGGTAAGTATTTAGCTTTAAATAGGATTGATTTATTTAATAAGAGAAATATTATTTAGATTTATTTAATTAATATTTAAGTTAGGGGGGGTTTTAGGGTTAGTGTTAGACTTAGGTTTAGGGGTTAATAATTTTATTACAGTGGCGACGGTGTAGGGGGGGCAGGATAGGGGTTAATAAACTTATTATAGGTGGCGACGGTGTAAGGGGGGCAGATTAGGGGTTAATAAGTTTAATATAGGTTGCGGCGGGGTCCGGGAGCGGCGGTTTAGGGGTTAAACTATTTATTTAGTTGCGGCGAGGTCCGGGATCGGCAGGATAGGGGTTAATAACTTTATTATAGAGGGCGGCTGTATAGGGAGGGGCAGGATAGGGGTTAATAGGTATCATGTAGGTGGCGGCGGGGTCTGGGAGTGGCGGTTTAGGGGTTAATACATATATTATAGTTGCGGAGGGCACCGGGAGTGGCGGTTTAGGGGTTAACATATTTATTATAGCTTGGCGGTGGGCTCCGGGAGCGGCGGTTTAGTGGGTAAAATATTTATTTAGTTGCGGCGGGGTAGGGGGGGCAGATTATGGGTGTTTAGACTCGGGGTACATGTTAGGGTGTTAGGTGTAGACAGCTCCCATAGAAATCAATGGGATGTCTGGCTGCAGCGAACATGAACTTTCGCTATGGTCAGACTCCCATTGATTCCTATGGGATCCGCCGCCTCCAGGGCGGCGGATTGAAAACAAGGTACGCTGGGCCGGAAAAGTGCCGAGCGTACCTGCTAGTTTTTTGATAACTAGCAAAAGTAGTCAGATTGTGCCGCACTTGTGTGCGGAACATCTGGAGTGACATAAAAATCAATCTGTGTCGGACTGAGTCCGGTGGATCGAAGCTTACGTCACTAAATTCTACTTTTGCCGGTATCTAGGGCTTGATAACTAAGGCGAATCAGCCACGCCACAAATAGGCTGCGGAATGGGGGGGCGGAGCGAGCAGCCGACCATGATGGCCGCACTTCAGTGAAGCTCTGTGAACGGGCCGGGTGTTTTCGCTAAAAAAGCGATTATGTCCGCACTTATGGTGAACCTTTAATGATTTATAGATGCACTAAGTAACAAAGCAGACATCCTTGAAAACTCAGCTCTTAACCTAGCACGAGACCGGAATAACCCGACAGGCCTACGGCCCTCACTGCAGCAAACACCGCGGCACTCGCAATCACGGGGCTCTCAGTGCTGAACACAGCAAGTGCCGGAGCCTTACAGCTGAAAAGGAAGGCGCTTAAGACCAGGACGCCCAGAGACACCGGCTGTACCAACACCACTGGCTACACAATCTGCCAGGATCGGGCCCAGCTCAACAAATGTCCGGTAAGACGCTGGCACTATACACACTGACTTGGGCCTATTATTACTCCATGTGAGCACTCATTTTATAAATGTCTGTACAAACGACTCACTGGTTTATCTTACCACCGGATCCTCACCACTGCTGAATATTGCCTAATCCATGTACATACATACCACCGCAGATAAGCTGAGATCCGTTCATATAACGCACCTCTGTATTAAACACTCATCGCTACTGTACTACGAGATGTTATTAACTTTATCAAGTTGATGAGACACTTGAAAGCTGAGGCTACCTTTTACTAATAACCTCCTTATATGTATGTGGGACAAAAAAAGAGTCAGAACTATATCAGGATTAAAAGTCACAGAAAATGACGCACTTTTAATGTATATGCAAATTTTCTTCCTGCTTACTCAAACTACAGAGAGCACTATTATACCTACTTTTGGAGTGCAGACCCACTGTTAAAGCTTGTTCAGTCACCAGCTCAGCTTAATCTACACTACCATTACCCTCAAAACTGATATATCCTAGCAAAAGAATCTTTATTCGTGAGAATGCTTGCCTGATTTTGCAATCTACTAGCTACTTTAACCTGTCATACACTGACTTTCTACCCAGATCATATAAAATAAATAGGAAAGCACAAAGCGCCTTAAAAGCTGGACATACACATCCTCTTACAGGGGCTACAAAACAGGTCACTGCTGTCATCTAATCTCAAGATTATTATATCTTTTACAGCACGTCTCAGCACATACCCCTGCCCCCTTTCCCGCCACACGAAACTGTGGCGGGTCATATCCAGCTCCCTTTTACCGTTATCACCCTGTGAGGGTATACTCCCCTGGGGGTACTGTGCACCGAGATCTCTAAGGAAGATTATAAAAGCCTACTACCAACCTCCAACAATATGTCGCAAAGAAAGAACACCCGCCAAGAATCATCACAAGCTAATCAGAGCGCAGTACACGCTTTTTTTAAGAAAACAGACCAAATATCTACAGCCAAATCAACAGAACCCCAGATGACTTCCATCGATGAAGATCAAGATAGTAGCTCATCTATAATTAATGACACTGCAACCACGACTCTGACCCAAGAAGATGACACACCAATAACCTACAAAGCCATAGCAGCCTTAATCGAACAGGTCGAAACATGTATCAAGGATGAATGCGCTGACTTGAAAAAAGAAATCAACGATCTTGGTCACAGGGTGGACACCCTGGAAGAACATGAGTATGTTGTAGCACAAAAATTGGCAAATCTCTCAACTAATCAGGTACAGCAAATCCAACACATCACAGAACTGGAAGACAAAATTGACGATTTGGAAAATCGTACCAGAAGAGGGAATCTCCGATTTAGGGGGATACCAGAAACAGTCTTAACCAACGACATCCGAGAATATCTTCAGGCTCTATTTACTGTCATATTAGGAGACAATCTTCCGGAGCATTCAGAAATTCCTTTAGATAGAGCCCACAGGGCACTCCGCCCAAAACCTCCTGAAGACTTTCCCCCAAGAGACATTGTAGTACACTTTCAGAACTATAGACAAAAAGAGGAGATATATAATGCTGCCAGGAAAAGGCAAGTTATTCATTTTCAGGACCATAAGATACAAATTTACCAGGATTTATCCCTTAGGACACTACAAAAGAGGCTCGACTTCCAACCCTTAACATCCCACCTTCGTACACTTCGCATCCCTTACAGGTGGGGCTTTCCTACATCTGTTATCGTCATGAAAAATGGGAAGAAAACAGAGTGCTCTTCACCTTCTGACATTAGCAGATTTTGCAACATCTTAAATATCTCCACGCCAGATGAAAACACTCCTCACTCACCCCACAAGCTACAAAACAGATTTCCCAACCCTTTGCCTCAAAGAAGACCGGGTCCAGATACCATCCCCAGTCAGAATAAAAGAAGACAAATCTCCTCCACTAGCATGGACATTACTGATACCATGGACACGGACTCTGCCAGATGAGTAATCTTATCATGTTATTTTAACACTATTTGCTTCTTTTCCCTTGCTTGTCCTTTATAGCCGAACCTGAGCTTTGAAGATGAGCCTCTCAATATCCTTTTTGTAGTGATCTTCAGTTATAGATCTATAGATAACCATATGTTTTTTCCACATGTTTTATGTATATGTTATTTTCTTGCTGTTGAGCTGCTCTCCACATTCTGCCAATTGTACAAGAACTATCTGTGCCTGAACTCAGAATATTTATCTACCCTTACACATACTCAAGGGGGATAGAGAAAGGCACTGAGCTATATCCGGTGGAGCCTGTATCTCAGACATGTTATGAGGACATTGTATTCCTTTTATTTAATGTTATGTTAAGTTATGTATTAAGTTTAACTCACTGTTGTTGCTCAAAGTTGATTATGTTTTGACACTATCACACAGAATACAGATTAAACACTACATATACAACTCTTCTATAGCTATAATTACAGACCCATAGACAAAGGTGGCGGTATACCCTAATGTAGTCAGGGTCATAGTCATACTATCCATTTTAAAGCTACGACTTTCAGTGACTACCTAATAGGGCCCGAATTTTTGACATATATAGAGACACAACAACACATTGTACAGCCGCTCAGTCTGTTATAACAAACAATTGTATCACTGTCATACGACACCCTTAGTGCCATCTTCCCACCACTATATATGACACCCTAAAACTAGTAACAGGTCTCGAATCAGACAATCTCCACAAGACACATATTCCTCACTGCTGAACAAGTACCACATTTCATTAAATAATTTATATGTCACCTTTGATTGCACTAACACCCGGCCTGTAACAATAGCTCCCAAAACAGAATTTTAAATTACAATTCTATTATAAATTCATATCTACATTTTTTCAGAAATTATATTCTATTTTACTGCTAACTGAATTAATGCTGTTCTAATCATTGTTATTTGCTCTAATATTGTTTTCTATTACCATTACCCTCCTTTCATCCCTCCCTATCTTATTTGTTCCCTCCTGATTACTCACACCACCAATACCAGCTCCTTCTTACTACTTCAGCAGGTCCCCCTTAAATAAAAACCCTTCCCAATATCCCATCTGGTTTCTCTATATAGATTAGTTCCAAAGACATACACACTTGATATTATGGCAGCTCTTTCCCCACACCACAGGGCAGAGGCTCTACACATAGCCACACAAAATTTTAAAGGCTTCCTCTCAGCGGAAAAACGCTCTATTGCGTTTCACGATTTCCATAAACGTAAAATTGACATCATTATGACTCAAGAAACACATTTTAAGAAAAATCACGAACCAGTTCTATCTAGGAGATATTTCGATCAACACTTCTGTAGCTCAGGTACACATAGGAAAAATGGAGTCAGTATTTCATTTAGACGCAACTTTCCCTTCGAGTTACTACAAAAATATTCAGATAGTGAAGGCAGAATCTTAATTCTAGTTGGACTGTGCTACGGCGCTCCTATTACTCTGGTAAATATCTATGCCCCGAATAGACCCACCCCCCATTTCTTTAAACATCTAACCAACGTAATACTAGATACAGCCAAAGGTCCGATTATCGTTGGTGGAGATTTCAACTTCCCTATGAATCCAATTCTAGACACATCTAGTGGGAAATCTTATCTGCGTAATAACACCCTTAAATCCAACTGTATGGCCTTACAAGCTATTAATCTGTTTGATACTTGGAGAATGGTACACACTGATAGGAAGGACTACACCTTCTTCTCGCACCCACAGCACACATATTCTAGACTAGATTACATTTTATGTGATCAAACTCTTCTCTCAGGCCTAGTTAACTCAAAAATAACTCACACTTCTTGGTCCGACCACAGTATGGTTTCTACTAATTTCAAGTGGGCAAGTAAACCTAACACTACATACAACTGGAAACTCAATGACCACCTACTAACTGACCAAGCTATAGTTGACGACCTTAAAAAATTCTCAGATGAATTCTTTGCCTTAAATAGACCGGAGGACACGTCGTCCGCAAACAATTGGGAGGCCTATAAATGTTACATAAGGGGGGTCATAATAAAACATAACGCAACACAGCGCAAACTACATACCGCCCAATTCACCTCCTTAACTAACGATCTGACGACTTGTGAAGCTGCACTTAAATCAGACCCATCTTCTTCTTCTAAACTCGCTAATATGACTGCAGCAAGAGAGGCCCTTAATAGATTTCTAGTACAAAAAGCCCATATGAGAGCACTGACCACCAAATCCAATTTTTTTGTAGAAAGCAACAAAGCTGGGCGTCTACTTGCTAGATCCCTTAAAAAACAGAGACTCTCCAATTTCATTAGAACAATTCGACGACCTACCGGTGAAACCACCCACACTAATGAAGAAATTGTTAACTCATTTGTTTCTTACTATAAGAAACTATACAATATAGTAGATACCCCATCTCAAAATAAGAAGGAACTTTTAAATTCGTACTTAGCTACTGTCGACATACCTTCTATTACGGAGGAAAACAGACAATTTTTAGATTCCCCCATCACCCTTCAAGACATTAGTTCGGTCATAAAATCATTACCAAACGGCAAAGCCCCGGGCCCTGACGGTTTCACAACGAAATTTTACCAACTTTTACAACAACAGCTTAACCCCCATCTTCTATCGCTCTATACTGATATCGATCGTGGTGTTATTCTCTCTGGCTCCCTTCTAGAAGCAGTGATCACAGTTATTCCTAAACCAGGCAAATCTACAGATTCGGTTAGCAATTATAGACCAATCTCACTTATAAATATAGACATGAAAATATACGCTAAAATATTAGCCAATTGCTTGAATTTGATATTACCTGATATTATCCACCCTGACCAGGTGGGCTTCATTAAAGGAAGGGAAGCCAAGGACAATACAACCAGACTGCTCCACTCACTGCAATGCGCACATTATGATCTTTCACCACTTACCCTACTATCTACAGATGCTGAGAAAGCATTTGACAGGGTGGACTGGCAATTTATGTGGTCCACACTGTCAAAATTCGGCTTCTCTGAGTTATTCATCAATAGAATAAAGGCACTCTATCACAATCCGAGTGCAAAAGTTAAAGTAAATAACACTATTTCTCAATCTTTCCCCATTTCCAATGGAACCCGTCAGGGCTGCCCACTCTCACCCCTATTATTTGCTCTCACAGTCGAAGTATTAGCATTACAAATCAGAAGTTGCCAACAAATCCAAGGCCTCAAGTTTGGGGATATAACCCAAAAATGCCTCTTGTTTGCGGATGATGTGATCTTTACCTTGGGGTCCCCGACTACTTCTCTACCGGCCCTAATACAAATACTAGACGACTATAAACAAATCTCCAACTTCACCATTAATATGGAGAAGTCAGGAATAATGCTGATTAATTTAACTCCTCAAGAAATCCTCAGTATAACACAACACACAAAATTTCTATTAGTCGATAAACTCAAATACCTAGGCTTAACGATCCCCAAAGATATACATAAATTATTCCCCGATAATTTCATTAACCTTCAAAATAACATCAAAACCTTATTAGAAAATTGGCATAGACAAGGACATTTATCTTGGCTTGGACGGATAAACACAGTGAAAATGATGATACTACCTAAATATCTATATCTTTTTCAAACCCTACCCATGGCCATACCGAAACCTTTTCTTCGTAAACAGCAAAAATTGATTAATTCCTTTATTTGGTCATACAAACGACCCAGAATAGCCCAACACACTATGTACTTGAGTAAGGAGGACGGGGGGTTGGGTGTCCCTAATTTACTTAATTACTACAAAGCTGCACATCTGGCCAGAGTCGTGGCATGGAATCACGCCAACCCCTCAAAGATTTGGATACAAATAGAAAGCTATCTATCACGAGTTAACCACATGAGAGACTTGCCTTGGATACCCAAAGACTCTAGACCGCATATCATACAACTCAACGATTACATTAAAACCACCTTGGCTATATGGGATGATATACTAACACATACAAAAGGAGTATCCACAATAATATCTCCCTTAACCCCTTTACTTCAATACCACCTGTTTCTCAAACATAGCCGCTTTACGCATACCCCTGCCAACAAACTCCTTACGGCCTTACCAATATACTTAATAACCACCCCCTCAGGTGTGAAGGACAGAGCCACGCTTAACGAAGAGCTAGGATCACCCTTTCATTGCTGGTACTCTTATTTACAGATCAGACACGCCATTAACCACAGCCCTTATAAAGAAACGATACTGAGACCCTTAACTGCTTTCGAACAGTTATGCGCCAACCCAATAATAGGTAAAGCGCATCTATCCATGATATACAAAATCCTCAGAGGCTCATTCACTGAGAAAAAGCCAACATACTTAAAGAGATGGACAGATGAGCTCCTCACTGACCTAGACGTAGAGGCTTGGAGACGATGCTTCTGCCGCACACACTCCTCTTCCATTTCCTTGACCATTTCCGAACTAAATTACAAAATACTAGCTCGGTGGTATTTAACCCCACAACGCTTGAAGGCTATATACCCTACCGCCTCCTCCAGTTGCTGGAGGAGATGTGGGGAAGAGGGTACCATCATCCATATTTGGTGGTCTTGCCCTCTCCTAAATAACTTTTGGAACCAAATAGAGAGACGCATATCTAATATCCTGGGCACTAACATTACTCTATCTCCACAAATCATTCTCCTTAGTCACATTCCTAAGCTCACATGTGTCTACCGCAAGAAACTGCTTTTATTAATGCTATCGTGTGCTAAGAGGTTAATTCCCCGATTGTGGAAAACACAAGAGATACCCACGGTCGCCCAATGGCAATGTGAAGTAAGCCATATTCTTACACTAGAAAAGATGCATTATTGCTATCTAGGTAAACAAGATATGATATCTAACATTCAGTTTATATGGGAGCAGGGTTCTCTTGACCGTACTTATTAGGCTTATTCCACAACTTTCCCTTAGCGTTAACAATCACATACCACCCCGCCCTTGGGACCTTCGCGACATAATCATAATCCTCCAACACAAATATTACGCCAAACCAGATGGGATAAAACCCTATATCCTTTCCTTTTAACCCTTTTACCCTAAGCCCTACCCCACTCACCTAACCACACTTCCTCTTGTACCCCTTCTTGACTACCTTCACCCAGGTCTGTCCTGGTGTGACTCACCGCTACTTTTAGCTAATCCTTAAAAAATTTCTTAAAAAACTTGGTCACTGATTATTGAAGGTTGCTGTTCCAGTGAATTGTTACTTTAATGTTGATATAAGAAATGTACCTTTATCGCTTGTTTATCAGTGTACCTCTTGTCAATAAAAATCATTTAAACAAAAAAAAACAAAAAAAAAAAAGGCTGCGGAATTCCAGCGTATTTGAGGTTGACAGCTTGATAACTAGGCCCCATGGTTTCCTATGGGAAAATAAAAAAATATGTCTACACCCTAACATGAACCCAGAGTATAAACACCCCTAATATTACACTTATTAACCACTAATCTGCCACCCCCGACATCGTCGCCACCTGCATTATACTATTAACCCCTAATCTGCGCTCCGGACACCGCCGCCACCTACATTATACTTATAAACCCCTAATCTGCTGCCCCCAACATCGCTGACACCTACATTATATTTATTAACCCCTAATCTGCCCCCCCACGTCGCTGCAACTATATTAAATTTATTAACCCCTAATCTGCAGCCGCCAACGTCGCCGCCACTATAATAAAGTTATTAACCCCTAAGTCTAACCCTAACCCCCCTAACTTAAATATAATTTAAATTAAACGAAATTAATTTAACATAATTAAATAGATTATTCCTATTTAAAACTAAATACTTACTGATAAAATAAACCCTAAGATAGCTACTATATAACTAATAGTTACATTGTATCTAGCTTATGATTTATTTTTATTTTACAGGCAACTTTGTATTTATTTTAACTAGGTACAATAGTTATTAAATAGTTATTAACTATTTAATAACTACCTAGCTAAAATAAGTACAAAATAATCTGTAAAATAAAACCTAACCTAAGTTACAATTACACTTAACAATACACTATCATTAAACTAATTACCTAAACTACCTACAATTAATTACAATTAAATTAAATAAACTAAATTACGAAAAAAAGCAAACACTAAATTATAGAAAATAAAAAAAGAATTACGAGAATTTTAAACTAATTACACCTAATCTAATCCCCCTAATAAAATAAAAAAGCCCCCCAAAATAATAAAATGTCCCTACCCTATACTAAATTACAAATATCCCTTAAAAGGGCCTTTTGCAGGGCATTGCCCCAAAGTAATCAGCTCTTTACCTGTAAAAAAAAAATTCAATACCCCCCCAACATTACAACCCACCAACCACACACCCCTACTCTAAAACCCACCCAATCCCCCCTTAAAAAAACACTAACCCCCTGTAGATCACCCTATCTTGAGCCGTCTTCACCCAGCCGGGCACAAGTGGTCCTCCATACGGCAGAAGTCTTCATCTG